>NC_068355.1:177956703-178256703 GCF_020536995.1 Dreissena polymorpha | reverse complement strand
GCATGACCACAATAATTCGCTATACTATAATTATGCAATTAAATGAGATTCGAGTATTGCCGGCTGACCTATATGCACTCGTTTATTTTCATGTTTCTTGTGTTTTTCTATTCTGTAAATATAGATATCTGAGTAATGATATCACATAAAGCAAAATAAGCCACGAAATCTGGCGCAACACCCCGTAATTGATTTGCTTATGATGTAGCTAACAACTGCGCAGAAAAAAGGCATCCGCTACTTTTTATCTCATAGAGATAACTTTTGATCGTTCATAAACATCGACCACAATCAACGCCGTATATCTTTTTTAAAGATATTTCTTGTTTGTTAATATTGTCAATTTATCACACCGTGTAAAGGTCCCTGTAATCTCATAGCGTCACGATTCCAATGACCTTGAATAGCAATATAAAGGGAATACGTGTCAATGTAATTACCATTTTACTACTTAATAGTTGGATACAAACCGGAGCACCAGAATTATAATTTCTGATGCACTATGGTCTAATTCCTACGCTTCGGAACTCCTGACCTTCGGTTATAGTGCATAAACCGTCGCTTAGCAGGAAATTATTTCTTAAAGGGACCTTTTCACGTTTGGGTAAGTTGCCAACAAAAAAATTTGATTCGCAAATTTTCATTTTAGTTATGATATTTGTGAGAGAGCAGTAATATTGAACATTTAACATGCGCTAAAATGTCCATTACTAGTATATACATCTTTTGAAAATAATTCGGGAGGCGGAAAACTACAACGGGCGAGGCATGGTTTGGTATTGCGCAAGGGGGGATTAGAGGGTTAGGGTAAGGGTTTGGGTTAGTGTTAGGGGTCGGGTTAGGGTTTGGGTTAGCCTAAACCCAACCCTAACCCTAACCCGACCCCTAATCCTAACCCTTACCCTAACCCTTTTTTGGGGTTATCACCCCTGACCATGCCTCGCCCGTTGTAGTTTTCCGCCTCCCGAAAATAATAAAGCGTTTCAAATGCGAAACGGTTGAATAATTTGGAGAGTTCTGTTGTAATCGTAATATTTTGTGACACTACGAGAATTGCTTATATACAATATAAAAATGATCACTGTTTGAGCACGGATGGCCGGGTGGTTTTCGTGCCAGACTTTTACTCCAAGGGTCCGTGCTTCGAGCCTTGCGGAGGTTTACCTTTTTCTTTCGTTAATTTAATTCTTGTGTTTCTACTTGAGCTATGTAGTTCCAATATTAATATTTATTATCAATTTAAAGCATTTAACGAAAAACTTTAATACATGCCGAATTCTGTGAAGAGGTTTCTTTAACTAACGTGGCAACAATTATTATTTATGGATTTTTTATTTCTATAGTTTCTTAAAATTACCACCACGGCCTATGGTGTCGACATTATTCGTCATCTAAACGACATTATTAAACACAAAACGCTATTGAATACATATTTATGTTTAATCAGTTCTTTTCGTTCGACATATAAGATGAAAAAAAGTTTTACAAACTATATGTTGACATTTATAGCAAATGCCGTATGAAATAACATTATATTGTTCGTTCGGTTCATTAATTCAATTATGAATTCATTTCCTGTCTATTTGCATGCGTTAATGAAGTAGAATGTATTATGACCTTTCGGATGTTTTTCACTCGAGCTTATAATTGCATTGATGCTGATCATATGAAAGCGGAATCTTTATTAATAAATTTCCGCATTTAAGTGATGTACATGGTATGGTAATCATTTTTTTTTTTGAAATTTGCAATCAATGCAAAAAATACCGTAGTATGATACTTCTAAATTTGCCCATAATACTTTGATATACGTGGCAAAAATTTGCAGTATTATGTAAAACAATGAAGAAAGAAATCATGAAGCGAACAATGAACCCATGTACGATAAAAGAAAGTTCCTCGAGGGATTTTCGTGGGATGAAATGTAGAGAACAACAATTCTAAACTCTTAGCACGAGATATGGGCCGTGCACCGTGAACAGGGGGTTTAATGAACGTGCGTAAAGTGTCGTTCCAGATTAACCTGTGCCGTCCGCACAGGCTAATCAGGGACAACACTTTCCGCCTTAATTGGATTTTCTGAAAGAAGTGTCTTCCTTTTAACGAAAAATACAATAAAACCGGAATGAGTCGTCCCAGATTAGCCTGTGCGGACTGCACATGTTAATCTGGGACGACACTTTACCCACATGCATTAAACCCCCTTTTCACAGAGCGATGATCATATATATTTTCACATGTCATACGATTAAAGTCTCGATATGAATCTTATTAAACAATAAAAATAAATAAATCGTACAAACACATAACTTTTGTTTATTAAAATGTCTTATTATTTTTTACATCTTATTGAACGAAATACAAATTAATAGAAAACGCTGAAATCATGTTTCATAGCTTCAAGTACAACGTAATATCATTATAAGTCCACACATGGTTACACGTTTATACAGTCGTCATCATCATCATCATCATCATCATCATCATCATCATCATCATCATCATCATCATCATCATCATCGTCATCATCGTCGTCGTCGTCGTCATCATCATCATCATCATCATCATCATCATCATCATCATCATCATCATCATCATCATCATCATCATCACCATCATCATCATCACCATCACCATCAGCATCATCATCATCATCATCATCATCATCATCATCATCATCATCATCGTCATCATCATCATCATCATCATCATCATCATCATCATCATCATCATCATCATCATCATCATCATTATCATCATCATCATCATCATCACTGTCATCATTTTACAACACAAGGGAGTTAAGCGTACATCATGTCCGCAAACTTTTAACATTGATCTCCCTTGAAATTTTGCACTGAAATAAACTCAAACAAAAATACTCTTCAATGCAGCTGTCAGTCCATTAACAATGAGTACATCTCAAGGTCTACAGATATTGAGGAAGATTGTTCAACAATCGACCAGGGAATATAAAGGCTTCGAGAACGTTTTGAAGTCGGTAAGAACGCTACACTAGGGACATAGCATAAAACAGCCCGAAACCTGCTATCTTACAAACGACATATTATTTCGGATAACTGATTATTCGGACAAACTTTATTATAATGGTAACATTAGGAGTGATATAAACTAACAAGTATCCATAGTTACACACATGTTTTTCTGCCAGTAGTGCTGGTATAGATTACTTAGAAGTGTTTACATTTTATCTAAGGGGCCAGCACATTTTAGGGGCTTATGGCTCCTTAGCTACAATAATTCGCGTTCAGAATAAATCTGAGTCGAGGGTCTGCCAAAGCAAAAATCATCAAAAGACTCCTAGGCGTCAATTTATATTGACTAATGGCTCCTTGGATATGGCTTTTTATCCACGAATGTTTCATATCATTTATATCTGTCGGCATTAAAGTTCTGATTTTGAAACAGCAAACAGATCTATAGAATTTGAATCGGTCATTGACCGATGTGTTTAAGTGAAATATGCGGCTCGGTAAACCCACGCAATCAACGAAAATTAATGTCCCACGAAAATAATGATTCTACAGAAATGTGTGTTTTATTCGCTGGCATGGGTTGATTTCAGGAGAACTGAAAATACCATTCAAAGTAAATCTATTAGTCTTTGACTTAGTTATATAACAACTTATTCAGTGAATATTATTCATCTTGCATCAGACGTGACAAATGCCGCCCACCCCGCATGAGCTAATACGTATAGAAGTAGTTGTTTTTAAGACAGTTAACTATTGCGCACTGTTAGATTTTTTTCGTGGGAAAATATATTGAACATGTACAACTTAAATTATTATCAGGCTGTGTTCGTTGAATAGTGTCTGGGAACGGATGACAAGTTTGTATCAACAGTCAGACACAGACAGATGGGACAACGGAGACGGACACTCGGACAGAAAGAAAAAAACATGCAATCATGAAATATCCAGTTAACCTCTCAATTGGGATGGGTGGGGAATGTTTTCTTATAGAAATCTCCAAATTAAAATCATAAACCACCTGTTTAACATTTTATTTACTCAAGGTCTATAGTGTAATAAGTGACTGTCGGCGTTCTTGTTGGTTCGATTTATTTGAAATTGTTAACGTTTCCGTTTATTTATTTTTTATCATTTAAGAAGGTTTTCTGGCTTCCGGCGTTTTTATAAATGACGCTTATTTTGACACAATTTTTCACAACAATAATAACTACTCATTCAATATGCCTGCAGGTGCGTGTTTTAAGTGGTGGTGGTGGCACGTGCAAATGTGCGTTGCACGTGGGAGAAGAGCATCAGAACAGGGGCGGAACGCTGCACGGCGGACTCACGTGCACGCTGGTAGACGCCGTGTCCACGTGGGCACTGATGGCCACAGAGGAGCCGGTAGCGGGCGTGAGCGTCGACCTGAGCGTCTCGTGAGTATTGTAACAGGGGACGTGAGTGTCGTAACAGGGACGTGAGTTTTGTAACAGATGACGTGCGTATCGTAACAGGGAACGTGAGTATTGTAACAGGGGCCGAACAAACTATTTATTTTTGCTCCACGTCGTCAGTCTGTTTCCTATCCTGGTCTGAGTAACATATTAATCACATTGTTATCAAAAATAATGTGCGCCGCCTTTTCTGAAAACTGGGTTATTCATGTGCGTGTCAACCCAGATTAGCCTGTGCTGTCCGTACAGGCTAATGAGGGACGGCACTTTCCGATGTAACTTGATTTTTTTTTTATACAAAATGACTTCATTTAACCGAAAAAAACACAGTGGCGAATAGTGTCGTCCCTGATAAGCCCGTGCGGACCGGCTGCGCAGGCTTATCTGGGACGAAATCTAACGCATATGCATTAAGTCCAGTTTTCTCAAAACGAGACTCCATTTATCGTGGCCATGCGCTCGTTTGTTTCCTATCACCGGATATTCTTATTGCTTACTTACCTGATGATATATTGATTATATAATTACTTATACAAAATCATTCAAACGGCACGAACATGTGTCATAACGCTTCAGATAACATTGGTTATCCAGTTCGGCGCTAGGTTTTTGTATGTTCAGCACGAAACACTTCGCCACTGTTTCTTAGCCTCGCCTGATAAACTTCTGCTTAGTACAGAAAACTTATATTTACGTATTGATTCAATCGCCGCAAGACATTTTGGAAATAAAGCATATGAACTTTCGATAGTCACAACTAAAGAACTGTAAATTAATTCATATTTTACGGCATGAACTTTCACTGTTTTTCGAGAAAAAAAAGTTGACGTGTACATCATAGATTTTTGATTTTGGAAAAAAATAGGAATTAGCTTTGGTCCTTTTCCGATGTGTTTGTGCTGCATTCGCGGCTCGATCAAGCAACGAAATCAACGAAAATTAGTCATGTTAATGCCTGCCTTATAACAGGGCTTTTTGTGAATTGGCCTTGCCCCCCCCCCCCCCCCAATTTTGTGAAAAAAAGAGTCGCAAACTTTCATTAATTGTGAATAAATGAGTCGCGAACTTTCATAAATTGTGAAAATTAGGGACGCAAACTTCTTGAAATTGTGAAAATTTCAGTCGCGAATTTCCCAACATTTTGAAAAATGGCCACTCTCACAGAAGGAAAAATGCCCTGATGTTTTTTATAATAATGATTTAAAGTATAGAGCTACCTGTATTTATTATAACTGCTATAGTAATATATGAGTCGCGTTCTGAGAAAACTGGGCTAAATGCATATGCGTAAAGTGTCGTCCCAGATTAGACTGTGCAGTCCGCACAGGCTTATCAGAGACGACACTGTCCGCATTTATGGTATTTTTAGTTTAAAGGAAGTCCCTCCTTACCGAAAATCAAGTTAAGGCGGAAAGTGTCGTCCCAGATTAGCCTTTTCGGACTACACATGCTAATCTTGGACGACACTTAACGCACATGCATTAAGCCCCGTTTTCCAAGAGAGCGGCTATTTATGGCTTCACAGTTTGTTTAAATTCCAGATTCATGAAGGGGGCACGTGTCGGCGAGGAGATTGTGGTAGATGCCCGGATATTGAAACGCGGCAAGCGACTCGCCTTCCTGTCCGTGGACATAACCAACATGGCTGACGGAACACTTCTAGCCCAGGGCAAGCACACCAAATATGTAGGCTCCTAGTGAAGTGTACTTTAAAGGGTAATCATTGGAGCAAGAGCTCGGGCTAAGGATTTAAACGTACTTAAAAGGATCATCTTCCTACCTGACGCTCGGATTAAGGATCTCAACCTAAAATGAACTTCGTTTATTATCACCATATTTCGTTCATTTCCGTCATCCCGAACGGTCTCCGAGTTTGTCCGTAAAATTACGATAATGTAAGCGTAAGCAACAAAGTAAGCCTGAAATGTCAAGTTCGGTCCTATACAACATACGCCAGTCGCATGATCCTTTTTCACTTTTTGAGTTTTCGCTTTGAATGTAAGATTAATTTTGAAGCAACAAAAAGAATAAATTCCGACCATGCATGTTCACTTATGTTAATAAACCGCGAAATTCCCCTGACGGTAGAGTTTATTTTGTTACAACATTTGGTGAGGGACACGAATGGATAAGTTCATAATCTTAGTTATCAAGTAATCATCCAAATAGAAGAGAAGCCAATAAAAGCAGGTCGAATATTTACATAATATCTACCTCATTAAATTTCGATTTTAGGCTGGTGCAGCATTTGTTAAAGAAGTTTAAAAGTAAATTTTGTGATTTATTAATATAATCAAATTATAAAATTTCCAGCATTATATACCGGTGAACCTGTACAGTTATACATGTTATATTATGCATTTTACGTTGACACGACCTGCGCTCTGGAAAAAACTAGGGTTAGGACTTGCATAATCAGATTTTTGCTAAGAAGACACTTTATTTAAGCGGAAAATACAATTAAGGCGAAATGTGTCGTCCCTGATTAGCCTGTGCAGACTGCATAGCCTAATCTGGAACGACAATTAACGGACATGCATTCAGACCGATTTTCACAGGGAGCGGTCCATATTGCTTCAAAGATAAATAGTTTTCAAGATTAGTGTATAAAAACATTTTTATGAATAAGGACATGTTGAAACTAAATATAGAATGATTTCAAAACATTGCATGTTATGACGTGTTCTACAAAGTTCTCCAATCGCATGTTGTTATGTGTTCTAAAAAAATCTCATCTTGTTGTTTTATTCTCCAGTTGTAAGTTTTCTTCTATTCCAGCGTTGTTCGTATTATTTATCGTGTCTTATTTTGTATTTGCCACTTATATGTATTTACGAATCTCCACTTCTTTGTTTGCTGTATTTTCCAATGTAAGATAAGTTTTCTCTTCAGTACAAGCTCTTTATTTTCGCCGAATGTGTTGGTCTTTATTCCGCAGTTTGTAAATTAAGTTTTAACAAACTTTATTAAACATACAAGTTACTTTGTTGATAACTGTGTTCATTTGGTAGGTCCAACGTACATAACAATATGAAAAGCTTTCTGGAAAAACTTGTATCTATGCATATGCGTAAAGTGTCGTCTCGAATAAGCCTGTGCAGTCTGCATAGGCCAATCAGTGACGACACTTTCCGCCTAGACTGGATTTTATTATACAAGAAACGTTCTTAAAACGGAAAAAAAATCATAAAATCGGGACGACGTTTTAATGTAACATGCATAAAGCCCGGTTTTTCCAAAACGCAGCTGATATAACTATGGGTGTCGCTGAAGGTGGCCTAGTATTTGTCGCAGTCGTGGCTCGAGAACTGCGTGCACACGTTGTCATTGGTCGTCTCCGTGTAGCCTTGAGAGGTGTTCAAACCGGCACCTGAAACGACATCGCAGTATATGGGTTATTTTGCTGCCTCGAAATACTGTTAAAGCGTTATTGTTCGTGGGAAATTAATTTTCATTGATTTCGCGGGTTGACAGATCCACGAATTCAACAGAAACACATCCGACGGTGGTGTAGTGGATATGGTGTCCGCCTAGCGATCGGGAGGTCACGGGTTCGATCCCCAAAGTGGAAGCGTGCTGAAGATTTCCCCCATAGATACCAATTACTGATTATAGTCCCAGGAAACGAACTCGAGCGCGTTTCAAATAAGCCTAAGGCTTTCTATGCAACCGAGCTAAAATAAATAGGTTTAAACTAAACTTAACACATCCGACAGAGACCGAAGCATTTTTTTTCCAAAATCAGAATTGCACGAATGTTTGTGTCCACACAAGTCATTTTTTGAAAAAAAACAACACGAAATTTCATGCCGACCTACATAAAATTAAATCACTTAAACGTTATCTGAAAATGTTCCTATTTATGCGCTACTAAGTCCACGCGGTATACCTACCAGAATACTACTTCAGTAAGTGAAGATTGGGTACCAGCTCATCACTAAAGCAAAGATCGGGTACCAGAATGTTACCTAAAGTACCGGTAAGCAAAGGTCTGTTGCCAAAATAATGAAATAAATACATATAGAGTACCACAATAATACTAAATTAACCCATTTATGCCTAGCGTCTAGAAAAAAGGCCTTGGCAAACAGCGCAGACCCAGATAAGACGCCGCATGATGCGGCGTCTAATCAGGGTCTGCGCTGTTTGCTTAAAGGAATTTCTGTAAGAAATATTTTAAATGTAGAAATAAATATACTAGGCATCCCTAATTTTGGAAATAAATTGATCCAATTTAGGAGGAGGAGAGAGTCCACTTGGCATAAATGGGTTAATTAAATCGGGTTCCACATGAACTCGTACCTGTAATCAGATTCTCGAGGTTGCAGTAGTTGGTACCGTAGTCAAGGTAGGCGTACCAGGTCTCAGATGTGGAGAAACCCTGCACGAGAAACACGCACTCGTTACAGGATATTGGAGACGTTCTGAGAAAACTGGGCTAAATGCATTTGCATAAATTATAGTCCCAGATTAGCCTGTGCAGCTCGCACAGGTTAATCGGGTAAGGCACTTTCGCCCTGTATGGAAATGCTCATTTAAAGGAAGTCTCTTCTTAAAGAAACTCCAGTCTCGGAGTAAAGTGTAGTCCCGGATTAGCGTCTGTATACTGCACAGGCCAATCTGGGATTTACCCTTCACGCAAACGCATTAAGCCAAGTTTCCTTAAACGAGGCCCTATTGAATAAAACAGTAGGGAAAAGCACAGCACGGCAGGATAAATTTTATAGTTCATGACGTATTTATTTTTTCAATAACCCTTATGCTTTTTTCAACGTTTTTGTAAAGCAATTACATACCAGATTCCGCCACATGTTTACTTGCCCATTTATGCTCTGTGCCAACACGGACAATTGGGACAAATGAATTGCGTCCTGGGAAACCCCGGCTTATTGCATATGGGTAAAGTGACGCCCCAGATAAGCCTGTGCAGTCCGCACAGGCTAATCAGGGAGTACACTTTCCGCCCAAACTGGACCTTTGTAAGGAAGAGACTTCCTTTAAACGAAAAATACAATACAAGCAAAAAGTGTCGCCCTTCACTCGCCTATGGGTACTGCACAGGCTAATCTGGGACGCACATGCATTAAGCCCCGTTCTCCCAGAGCATGACTCAATTGATTTCCTTAAACTTGACTGAGTAACGCCACAATCAAATAGTCGCGAGTAGCCAAAACAGTCTTAAGATTGCCAAATATTCGTTAACAATAACACTGTATCACATTAATCAATCGACTTTATTTCCTTAAAACTCTTATAAATATATAGCTAAATATATAGATAAATACCCTTAGAAAAACAGACTATTCAGATAATTTTGCAACTTGTAACTATCAAAATAATTATACTTCTATTTACCGCAGATAGATTCGCATGTTCTTTTAATAACCGTTTGCAAAATGCATGATAAAATATTCCTTTGAAACATGAGCGCCTGTGACGCGTTACTAGACATTCTTTGATTCCTATGAGACCAAATACATATCTTAAATTCAACTAACTTTAATCATTTGTTATGTTTATGTCGCGTTGTTTGTATTTTTATGTATTAAACCATTTATGCCTAGCGTCTTGAAAAAAGGGCCTTGGCAAACAGCGTAGACCCAGATGCGACGCCGCATGATGCGGCGTCTCGTCAGGGTCTGCGCTGTTTGCTGAAAGGAATTTCCGTAAGAAATATTATAAATATAGAAATATATATATTAGACATCCCTAATTTTGAAAATAAATTGATCCAATTTAGAAGGATGGGAGAGTCCACTAGGCATAAATGGGTTAAACTCTTTCATCTCTGGTCTACTGTACCTCGACGTTACAGCCGGCGCCGGCGGGTGTCAGTTTGAAGCTGATGTCGTCCACGTAGTGTTTGACCGGGGTCATGTGAGTCCCCTTGATTTCCTGTGCACTCTGGTCTGTAATCTAGAACGCATGTCGGAGAGGCTGAATACATGTTCCCAATATGCTAGAGGGACTGGGGCTTAATGCATGTGCGTAAAGTGTCGTCCCAGAGTAGACTGTGCAGTCCGCACAGGCTATTCATGGACAACTCTTTCCGCGAAAACAAAATTTTCGCAAAGAAGATTATGTCTTTAAAACGAAAATCGCCATTAATTTTTAAGAGTAAAGTGTTGTCCCTGATTAGCCTGTGCGGACTTCATGGGCTAATCTGGAACGACACGTCAATTAAGCCCTGGTTTTCCACAACGAGGTTCATAAAGATGCTGGGGTGACCATTGTGCAGCCGGTCCGGGATTAAAACCCGGGACCTCTCGCTATAAAGGCGAGTGCTCTACTGACAGAACAAACCGGGTCATTTACATACATTACTATCAAAACGCACTGTGACAAATACATTTAATACTCAATCAGCATGAACTTGAAATAACCCTTTTAAAGGAAGCATAATTATTCCTTTGGGGTTTCGTGGACTCGTGGTAATGGTATCCTGACGTTACCCTTGTCTCAATCAGCATGAACTTGAAATAACCCTTTTAAAGGAAGCATGATTATTCCTTTGGGGGTTTGTGGATTCGTGGTAATGGTATCCTGACGTTACCCGTGTCTCTGTCTCTGTTTTATCTATGTTTTGTCTTGCTGATCTTTCTAATCTATGGTTATTGTGCATTTTTTTTTACGTAGTACTTATAGTTTGAGTTTTAGAGTACTAGTAAAGCGCCTTTGAACGTGCACTCCTGCGTGAAAAGGGCGCTATATAAATCCGGTATAATAATAATAATAAAACTAATAATAATTACACGAGTAATAGTTGCTGAATAACTGAATTAGACCAACAGCATCATTAAGGCTGAAAACTTGCCTGCCAACCTTATAACTGGCTATTCGGTCTGCATAACATGGCTGACATTTTCATAGGACTGAATAACCAGACTAATAACGTCTTTGGGTCTGATATCGTTACTGATAACGTCAGGCAATAGTCACTAAGTTAAGCTTATACATGTACTGTTACTGAAAATGCGCAACATTCAATCTGTCTTCTCCCTTATTTATCTGAATCACGTATGTAAATCTCGTAACATTTTTTCTTTCGTACCATGTTCTATTAAATAGGGATGACATCGAATACTTATATCGGTATTCGAATATTCGCTAAACCATTCAATCGAATATTCGAATATAAATACTCATGAGCCTCGCTCAGAGAAACGGAGCTTAATTCCTGTACGTAGAGTGTCGTCCCAGATTCGGATGTGCGGAATGCACAGGCTAATCCAGGGAAACACTTTACGCACATGCATAAAGCCCGGTTTTCTCACAGCGCGACCCTCATGTAGTCATTTGATTTCCTTACCTTATATAGACACCTCTCCCCGCCCCCTGCGCAGTTGTCCTCCTTTTCCCATAGCTTAGCCTGCGCAATAATCTTGGAAGAGAACGACTGGCAACTCACTGACGGCAGACTCCTGTAGAGAAATGATGGAGACATGTGGTTCTCGTTCAATGAAAACTGGGTTTATTGGATGTGCATTAAGTGTCGTCCTGGATTAGCCTGTGCAGTCCGCACATGCTAATCTCGGACGGTACGTTCCACCTGAATTGGATTTTCGATACAAAAGAGACTGCCTTAAAATGAAAAATTCCATCAATCTGAAGTGTCGTACCAGATTCGCATGTATGGTCTGCACGGGCTAATTTGGGGCTACACTTTACGCGCATACATTAAGCCCAGTTTTTTGTTTCAAGAAAAAAGGCTCCTATTTTCATAAAAACTGTTATTATATATAAACGATGAAAGACTGCGGTGTGCCAAAAAATTAAGAGTAAAATAGTAGCAAATGTTCAAGAAAACTGGTTCATTGTTTGCTAAAGCTTCACATTCAGGTGATTTAAAAGTGACGAGTTGTTAACAATTCTTGTCTTATTTAACGACAAGCAAATAAAGATATGTTGACAATGAATAAAACAAAACAACATTATATGAATCAAATCATCAAATTATACAAGTAAGCCGATCGCACAAATGTTTCAACGTTGCGTTCTACAGAGAGATACAAGAGTCTCATCGGCGGTACTAAACAGTGTTTTTTCACCATTTTCGGAATGGGCCGGGTCCCTTTGGATTTGGAAAATTTGCGGAGTTTTGACTAAAATTGGGAATTTAGTGTTGCTTTTGTTTTGCTTAAAAATGCGTCAAAATTGAGTTTCAAGTATTTCCACTACTATATTTACTAAGGTTGAACTTATATGGATGGGCGTTAAATAAAATACTGAGATCCAAAAAAAAAAATTTTGAAACTTTTTATTTGGAATTTATAGCTTTATAACTTCCATTAGGGCAAAATAAAATATATACTGTTTATTCCATTGGGAATGGGGCCGATTAACGGACCCGATTTTGAATGACAAAAAAACACAATGTACACACACTGTACTGGAGACTCCGGCTATCCCGCGGCCGAAAAATACCCAGTGCGTCCCTGTAATCCTATAAATCCATAAAATCTACCATGATTTGCTGCGTTTGTTCATATATGAGTATTTTGACTACACATAGTTGCTACGCTTTGTTTCGTCATGATATATGGTGTGTGATACGTCATGATATATGGTGTGTGATACGTTTGAGATGCTAGGTTCTGTTCAGTGATACATTTGAGATTATGATTCTTCTATTTGTTATTTTTAATATTATATTTTCAAAGAAATATTTTTCAAATTTTAAAAATGAGCGATTAACATGTACAATTTTACCAAAGGTTTTGACGGAACTGTCGTTTTGATTGCAGACCATAGATTAGTTTGATGTACAGTATATGATGCATTTTATGGAAAATAAGGACATTTGTACTTGAGTACGTTAATGAGATGGCAACACTTCTCCACAAAAACACACAATGCATTGCCGTCATTAATTTAAAGTCGCACAGGGAATGTGATTTTCTGCAAGCCTTAACAAAACAGGAACATAAAAACTTTTTTATATCTTAGTACGAAATATGTGAAAGAGGTCCTTTAAGATGTGTGATTTTCGTGTATCTTACTAAGTCAGTCCTTTTGTATCACGATCACAATACAAATATCCGCATTAAAATACAAGAGAGACATGCAACATAAGTACAAACACTTCGGGTGTTATAGGATCATTTGACTGACGTGATTGACTAATGAGTAGAGAAAAACACAACGCCTTTCGTAATTTAACACTTTATATATAGTTGGTGTATGTTTAATATCTAACATGTGCAGATGCTCACTTAAGAGGAAAGTTTTGATTTTGTTATAAAATTTAATCATGCAACAAAACACTTACGCGTATGTAAGAAAAAAAGCTGTTTACATTATACATGTTATACAATGATACAGTTTATATAACAGACACTGATGTTGAAGCAAAATCTATCTACCACTACGCTACGCATTATTATAAATTTGAATGGTTTAAATTTCAAGTCGGTAATAAACGTTTTTGATGAAGAGCTTCAACAACGTATGCCATTTATCCTGATTTCGATGGATCATTTTCAATAAAATCAACATACATGTATAATATTCAACTTTTTTCTTAGTCGGTTGTTCTATTGTGCTTGTTTGAACATAATACCTTTTTTATTCTATGAGTTGTTATTTTGTCAAACCTTTACATTTCAGTGTTAAAAACGCCTAACATCAAAGTCTAACCTGTTAACACATGGTAAAACACATGGGCATTGCTCTTAGAAAAAGGGGTTTAATACATGTGCGTAAAGTGCCGTCCAAGATGTCCGCACAGGCTAATCAGGGACGACACTTTCCGCTTGTATATTATTTTTCGTTTGAAGAAAGTCTCTTCTTTGCAAAAATCAAGACTGCACAGGCTAATCTGGGACGACACTTTACGCTTGTATGATATTTTTCGTTTGAAGAAAGTCTCTTCTTTGCAAAAATCAAGACTGCACAGGCTAATCTGGGACGACACTTTACGCGCATACATTAAATCCCCAGAGCGTGGCTCATATATACTTTATACTCAAGTCGCCTTAAAAATGTATTATTAAGACTACTGTGCGTTTTTGGATTTATAATACATTAGTTTCTTAATCAAAGTCATATTTTCGTTTCTCTTAAATGCTATCGTGTTCTCGCAAGAACGCAATGTTCTTGAACATAAATCGTTTGTTTAAAAGATAAAGCGCCGTTCCGACCTTTTCTTGAAAACGTTTAATAAGAGTCTAAAATTTAGTGTTCTGATAAAACTGGACATATTAATGCATGTGCGTAAAGTGTCGTCCCAGATTAGCCTGTGCAGTCCGCACTGGCTAATCAAGGACGACACTTTCCGCTTAAATTAGATTTTTGCTAAGAAGAGACTTCATTTAAACGAAAAATGTCCTTAAAGCGAAAAGTGTCGTCCCTAATTAGCCTGTGCGTACTGCACAGGCTAATCTGGAACGACACTTTACGCACATGCATTATACCAAGTTTTCTGTGAACGCGACTCAAATATAATTAAACGGAATAGTAGAAATTGAAAATTAAAATATTTGTCTGTATTTACATTGTAAATTGTGCGGTTCATCCCGACATATTAAAGTACATTGATAGGCTACATACCACTGAACTTTGCATGATGCGTGAAGCGGATACGCCTGAGTGAGCGCAAGTCCAGCGACGAGGCAGGTAAATAACACAGCGCAGATCTCCATAGCGTACAGTATACAGAGGAACAATAAACTGAGTCTTGCCACAGTTCTAAATCCTGCACTTTGAGCAATCTTATCAGTGAATCCGTGAAATAACACTAACTGGAACAAGAGTCATGAGTGTGTTACACAATCAATGTTAGTCACATGATCTATAGTGTTGTCTATTTATAGAATATACGATATTCGTGTACATGTATTTGCGGAAGTTTTTAAATGCAGGCCAGATTAGTGCATAAAGATTGCAGTCCACAATTGTTAAAATGAGGCTTTTTCAACGTATGCATATGTAACTGCGTGAATTGTCATTCATATTGGGTGGTTTCTTATGGCATTATTTACATGTAGTAGTAAACTAGGTTTAATTGAAATGCAATGATAAAGTTACCGTATCAGCATGCTGCGTGTCTGTTCTTTCATGTCACATTGATACTACATTATTTAAATATTTGAAGTGATATTATGCGCATGTTCACTGTTGAATTTAGCTGAAAAGAATTAACAGGTCAAAAGAGTAAGTTAAAACGTGGTTACTGACCAATTATCTGCAACTCATCTTGCTTCCAGTTGTTTATAAAAAAATATATTATATTCGATATTTTACATGACTGTCCCAGTCCTCTAAGCCGAGCGAAACTGTCTTTTTATGAGGATCGGAGTTAGTGTTCGTGTGTCGTATGGATAGATATCGTTGCAGGAAATTAAAATAATCCGTAAAACAAAATTGTGTCTTTTGTCGTATGAACGAATCTGGACTAGAACTAAATTTAGATTCACATCGTTCATGCATGATCAGTTGTCAAACGAAAGCACGGTTGATATTCATAATAATGCGTTATTTTTCTCGTTCCGAAAGATTGTTTTAGTATGTTGGTGCTGCATTAACAAATATAAGAGTAAATGAAGTGAAAACACCAAAAATAAACAACGGTTGCGATAGACACCTATAAGCATAGATTATACTGTTATATAGATGCGCATAATAACACTTCAAGTCGCGTTCTGGGAAAACGGGGCTTAATGCATGTACGTAAAGTCCCAGATAAGCTTGTGCAGCTCGCTTTAATAATTGATGTTTTTTTAATGACGTATCTTATTTAAGAAAATTCAGTGTAAGCGGATATTAAGTGTCGTCCATGCGGACAACACGGGCTAATATGGGATACAACACAGGCTAATATGGGATACAACACAGGCTAATATGGGATACAACACAGGCTAATATGGGATGATAATTTACGCACATGCATTCAGCCATTTGTTTTTGGAATACTGCCATTCATTATAAAGATTCAGCGGTTTTAAATGTATCTTTCAGAGCACTGACGAATGTATTACGCCAATTCGTATTTAACTTTCTCACGACATATTCATAACAACTACGTCGTGCTTCCGAAACTGCCCGAAGCCTTTCTAGCGTTGGCCCGTGAATGTTCGTATATCACAGCCGGAAATTCACATTAGATATATTGTGACACAAAAAATAAAAACGAGAAATTTGTATCGCTTTAATCTATGTTACCAGGCAGACCACATCTAGCGTTGGAATTTTGGCTATTGCTATCAGGAAAGTTGATTTGTTATGTGTTCACTTTATTTATTTTTTAAATATTGTACGAAATATTCGTTGATATTGAGTTGTTAATTCTTAAAAATATAAATACACGTGTGTACACATGTAAATGACAGGGTCTTAGAGAGACGATCGCAAATACAAACTTAACTCCGCGTGTTAAGTACCTGGTAATTATAAAAACTTTTTACTCAAAGGGGTTAATATTAAGTTAATCAAATATAATGTAATACAAAAATGACAAATACGCAAAAAGTCAGAAAAAACTAAGTAGGTATAGGACTCCTGACGTAGGAGACTTTCAGTGAAACGAGTGTAGACGTCGTTCTTACAAACTGAGCTGTCGTGCTTGGTCAGAAACGTTGTTCAACTTATAGACAAAAACAATAACAGGTTAAACACTATCGTTTTGTAATTTATTATGCCATTAGTGCACAGTCGCATTTTGGACGCTGACCAAATATTTGTAAGTGTTATAATATCCCTGATCGATATCACAGAAACTCCGTCCATATCAGCAATTATCATGTTTTTAAACGATAACGCTTTTTAAGTTCGTCCACATTTGAGAATTTATACTTCTTTGCAATATTTAATGATTCGCGAGTAAAGCCCACTTGCGAGTAATGCTCGATAAGCCATCGTCGGCTTGGGTGCTACTGAAATGTACCCCGGGTTCTCTTAAGCATACTTAAATGTACCCCGAGTACGGAAAATATACTGAAACGAACCTAGGAATTCTAACGCTTAATTGTTGTTGGCTTTTTTTCAAATTAATTGTGTTCATGTTTATGTCAATATTCTGTAAAGTGGCCTTTATATAATCGGAACTCCTGCTCAAAAAGCATTTTGATGAAGTTATTTTTTCCAAAGATAATTTTGTTTTGTATTCCGTAGCGCGTTTTACGACAACGGATTTTAGGCGGAAATACATCTCGGGTACAGTCTTAATTGACCGGGTACGTGTACGTATATGTTCCGTACCCGGGGTACATTTAAGTATACTTAAGAGTACCCGGGGTTCATTTCAGTAGTACCCGAGCCGACAACGACCAATCGAGCGCAAGTAATGTCACCAAGCCAAACAGACCCGTAACGTGCAGGGCCGATTTTTGCGGCTTGGAACCGATACGGGCTGAAGGAAATAAGTACGAGTGATTTATTTGATGAGTTTTGTAAAATGTATTGTCCTATATGAATGATTGAGTGTAGATATATGTGTATTTTTGTTTGTTTTCTTTTTGTAATATGATCGATGTACTTGTAATGTTTGTTATTGCACATTCGTTTCTCTAGATGTCATAAAATCGTTAGAAATGTATTATTTTACTGAATGTATTTTACAAATAAAGGTGCTTCTTTAAACGTGTATAACAGATAGTTGCCTCATTTTGTTGTTTATCGTCTTTCGGAATGGTGTGTCATACAATTATACGAATAATACGTGAATTTGCACACGTGCGGTTATCCATATGTGTGTCGATTTAGGATGCAATCATATTAAAGTATGCTTTATATTTACAGCAACTTTAATATTTTATTGATTTGATGAATACAATATTGAATGAATACGAAATTATTATCATTTCAGATATGGTCCGTGCAAATCTTGTCCGTATCGAATTGTCCTTACGGCCCGTATCGTCTCTTAGTCTAAATTCCATACGAAATTATTTAGTGGAATGTAACCTTGAGCAAGAAACATGGCGAACCATTTTGTCAACAAAACTTTCGCAATGCGCAATGCGTTTATTATGCCAGAGAAAAATAAGATCCAGTGGTTTCCAGGTATGTAACTCTGCAGTCATTCATGTTCATATGTTAAGTGCATAAAAACTCTGATCTTCAAATTACAATTTAGCCCTCAGTCAGATTCGTCCCAAATTGCCGGAGTGTTGAAGTTTGTATGCCTCTTAACGTAAACACTCAGAGGAGGTGAATTTATAGTTAACAAAAATATGTAAAAATACCTTGTGCATGTGTCACAGGGTGAGAAAATTGTGTGGCAAGTCCAGGATTTGAACCTGGAACGCCTCGCTAACAGGGCGAGTGCTCTCCGTAATGAGCTAACCGGGTCATCACACAACTTCTCCCCTAACATGACCAAGTTTAGACCTTGACATACACCCCCACTTGAATATGTAGCGAGGTGTCCCGGGTTTGAGTCCCGGACTGGCAGCACAATTTTCTCACCCAGTGACATTTGGCGCCCAACGCCGGACCGTTACATTACCTGGGTATGCTCCTACGGAGGCCCATGGTTAATTATATATATCGCCCCAAATCCTATATTAGAGGACAAATACATTTTCAAGTGGGGGTGTATGTCACGGTCTAAACTTGGTCACGTTAGGGGAGAAGTTGTGTAACGGCCCAGTTAGCTCATTAGAGAGAGCATTGGCCCTGTTAGTGAGGTGTCCTGGGCTCAAGTCTGAGACTGGCTGCACAATTTTCTCACCCTGTGACACATTATCATGCCATTTCCGGCGCTTTACATGAAACAATCCAAAGCAAGCAGACATGGTTTGAGCCATTTTCTTTACAGTCCATTTTTAGTAGAAGGAAAAATATTTACAAATTCTTTGAGGGTTTATTGACTGTAAAATCAATTGTTCAATAAATCATATTTGAAGTGCAAACTATAAAATTGATACCATGTGCTGTGTAATGTGCAGGGCATTTTGGCCCTCGCTAACTAAATGGGTAATTTCATTTACAAGTTCAAAACAAGAGGTTAATT
This sequence comes from Dreissena polymorpha, assembly GCF_020536995.1. Lineage (NCBI taxonomy): Eukaryota > Metazoa > Mollusca > Bivalvia > Myida > Dreissenidae > Dreissena > Dreissena polymorpha. The sequence continues at coordinate 178,237,324 of NC_068355.1, read as the reverse complement.
GTCTGCTAATAAAACTAATAAAACAATAATATCCAATAGAGATGGGTACCTATTTCAGTGATTTTTTTGCCAAATTGGGAAAAGTACAGTTTTCAGGTACTTTATTAAGAAGAAAATCCCTGCTATTTCAATATAAATTATTGGTCAGCATAGTGGAATAGTCAATGAAAAGTTCTGTCTGCAATACTTTTGGAGTCAATAGGCTCTTCTCTTTTTTATAGGGCAAGTTTCCACCACAATTTTGATTGCATCACTGCTCCACTACTCAAATATGAGTAAAAATAAACCTTTTTGTAACCATATTTTGACCAAAACAAATCAAATAATCATTTGTATAACTTTAAAGGGGCCTTTTCACAGATTTTGGCATTTTTTTTTAACTTATTCATTAAATGCTTTATATTGATAAATGTAAACATTGGATCGTAAAAGCTCCAGTAAAAAATCAAGAATAAAATTAAAAAAAGGAAAAGAACATTGCCCGGAGCAGGTTTCGAACCAGTGACCCCTGGAGTCCTGCCAGAGTCCTGAAGTAAAAACGCTTTAACCTACTGAGCTATTCCGCCGAGAACACATGCTAAACGTATTTTATACGTTATATAAGCAATCTTCGTAGTTTCACAAAATTTAACGACAAAAACAGAACTCTCCAAATTATTCAATCGTTTCGCGTTGCAACGCTTTATAATTTTTAGGTTTTAAAATCGTCAAAAGATGCATATAATGGCTATATTAGAGCATGGTAAATGTTCAGTATTACTGTTTCCTCACAAATATCATAACCAAAACGAAAATTTGCGAATCTGAAACAACTTTTTTCAATTTTGTCAATTTACCAAAGCGTGAAAAGATCCCTTTAAAGCAGAACTTGTTTAAACCAAAATTAAATCTTCTTGCAAATGTACATGTATGCCTTTTACAAAATTGAGGTTAAATTATGAGCAACTATGTTTTAAATAGATGCTCTTACTTTTTGTACTGAATGCGTTCTAAATAAAACATATTTTTAAATAATCAGTAAAAAACAAAAATTATGCTAGATGGTTAATAATTACAGGATCATATAAAAAAAATTGATCAGTATGAAATATCGATGTTACTAAGACTTGATTGTAACTAAATTATTAAATAAAACACAACAACAACAAAACTGTTGCCCTTTAGAAACTAATCCATTGTGAAAATGGTTTTATTTTGACTATAGGTAAATTAGATTAATATAAGAGTTCTGTTTTTTCCGCCAACATCTAGATTTACATGTAAATATTTTTCCCATAAAATTACAATATTGATATTTCATTAATATTATTCAAGACCAGTTTCAGGTTTATTCTGAACGCATATTATTTCAGGTTTCAGGTTTATTCTGAACGCATATTATTTTAGGTTTCAGGTTTATTCTGAACGCATATTACTTCAGGTTTCAGGTTTATTCAGAACGCATATTACTTCAGGATTCAGGTTTATTCAGAACGCATATTACTTCAGGTTTATTCTGAACGCATATTATTTCAGGTTTCAGGTTTATTCTGAACGCATATTATTTCAGGTTTCAGGTTTATTCAGAACGCATATTACTTCAGGATTCAGGTTTATTCAGAACGCATATTACTTCAGGTTTCAGGTTTATTCTGAACGCATATTATTTCAGGTTTCAGGTTTATTCTGAACGCATATTATTTCAGGTTTCAGGTTTATTCAGAACGCATATTACTTCAGGATTCAGGTTTATTCAGAAAGCATATTACTTCAGGATTCAGGTTTATTCTGAACGCATATTACTTCAGGATTCAGGTTTATTCAGAACGCATATTACTTCAGGATTCAGGTTTATTCAGAACGCATATTACTTCAGGTTTCAGGTTTATTCAGAACGCATATTACTTCAGGTTTCAGGTATATTCTGAGGGCATATTATTTCAGGTTTCAGGTTTATTCTGAGCGCATATTACTTCAGGATTCAGGTTTATTCAGAACGCATATTACTTCAGGATTCAGGTTTATTCAGAACGCATATTACTTCAGGATTCAGGTTTATTCAGAACGCATATTATTTCAGGTTTCAGGTTTATTCTGAGCGCATATTATTTCAGGTTTCAGGTATATTCTGAGGGCATATTATTTCAGGTTTCAGGTTTATTCTGAGCGCATATTACTTCAGGCTTCAGGTTTATTCAGAACGCACATTACTTCAGGTTTCAGGTTTATTCAGAACGCATATTACTTCAGGTTTCAGGTTTATTCAGAACGCATATTACTTCAGGTTTCAGGTTTATTCAGAACGCATATTACTTCAGGATTCAGGTTTATTCAGAACGCATATTATTTCAGGTTTCAGGTTTATTCAGAACGCATATTACTTCAGGTTTCAGGTTTATTTAGAACGCATATTACTTCAGGTTTCAGGTTTATTCAGAACGCATATTACTTCAGGTTTCAGGTTTATTCAGAACGCATATTACTTCAGGTTTCAGGTTTATTCCTGCATTGTAGAGAAACTCTGAATATACCCAGTAGTTAGATTGCAACATTTGCTCATTATATTTGTGATCATGACAACATGCTGTCTAACAACAGTAAATATTATGCGATAAAGATATGAAAGCACATGTCTGGGAGTGATTTAGACTAACAGAGTAAATGTCAAAACAAACAATTGGTTGTTCTGTAGACTTTATGATTTTTTTTTAAAATAAATGCTTAGACATGTTTTAATCATGCAAATAAAACTAGAAATGTGTCAGACACTGATGCCCTCACATGTTTGGACAAACATGATAAACCCTCTATATCCTGATGATCACCTGGTCAAGTTTTCAGCAATTTTTGTCCATGAACTTTGGTGACCATTTAAAAGCCATTATTGCCGAAATATTCGAAATATGCTATAATTTACAGGCATTAAGTGGAGATTAACTTTTTTTTTTCCTTATAGATTTCATAAATGTTAAAGTTGACGATAACCTTTCAGGTCACATGAAGAAGGGGGTTGAACAAATCCAGGCGGCACTGCACAATATCGACGGTGTCCTAGAAGTTCATGATGCAAGGATCCCGTTCTCTGGTCGAAACAACCAGCTTCGAGACATCATTCATGTGAGACCACACGTCCTGCTGTTGAACAAGAGTGATCTCGCAGACCTCTCGAGGAAGGGTGAAATTGAAACCAAACTGACCGAGCAGGGAATTGCTAATGTTCAGTTTATATCATGCGGTGGTAAAGACATTCTGAAAGTGATGAAAAATGTTGTGACGCCGATATTGCTACGTGAAGTTCAGGCAAGACCGAGATTTCGACCGGACGTTCACAATCACTACAACATTATGGTTATTGGAGTGCCGAATGTGGGTAAATCAACGATATTGAACAAGTTAAGACAGGCTTCTACTACAAATCGTAAGGCAGCACCTGTCGGTGCGATGCCGGGGGTTACACGAGCTGTCATGAATAAAGTGCGCGTGAACTTTGACCCGGACATGTTTGTGGTCGACACTCCGGGAATATTGAGTCCGAAGATAGGCAACGTGGACACGGGTCTGCGTTTGACTTTATGCGAGTGTATACCCAGCCCACGTGTGGGAGAGGACACTATGGTGGACTATTTACTCTTTAAGTTGAATAAATCTCAGTTATTTCAGTATGTGAAACATTACGGACTGTCCGAACCCACTGATGACGTGCTGAAGCTCCTATCACATATTGCTCTAAAACACAAGTTGGTTATGAAATCAAATGAAATCTCGATGACTGGAGGAAACAGATACCGGGTGGACTTTGTGGCAGCGAGTAGAATTGTTTTGAAAGATTTTCAGCAGGGTACATTAGGCCTGGTGATGTTTGATGACGATTATTTGTAGCAACTATCTATTAAAGTTATGATCAAGAATTATTGCATTTGTTTATGTCTGTGGAATCTTGAAAGAGACTGCGTCTTTGACATAAATGAAAGAAACATACGCAATTATTTGTAGCAACTATCTATTAAAACTTTAATCAAGATATATTGCATTTGTTTATGTTCCTGGAATCGTGTGAGAGACTACGTCTACGTATAACAAGAGCACCGCCTTGCGGGTGCAGACCGCTCATCTATTTTCTTTTTAAAGGTGAAGGGACTCTCATTTTCAATCACAAAGGAGGGAGGAGTGGAGTGAAGAGGGGTGTATAGTGTGGGGTTGTGGACATTTATTACATTATCTTCCAAAAAAGCGAAAAAAAAAAAAAAAAAAAAAAAAAATTTGGGGGGTGGGGTGGGGTGGGGGGGGTGGGGTGGGGGTATAGTGTGAGGGTGTGGTGGTCATTTGTGAGATGATCTTAAAAAAAAAAAAAAAAAAAAAATTAAAAAAATTGGGGGGGGGGGAGGGGGGGGAGGGGGGGGGGAGGGCACGGGGGATGGTTTGGGTGAAGTCTATAGTGGTATGTCAGGTAAGAGTAGTTTCATCAAAGTATCAATCAAATCTAATCATAAATAAAGAAGTTATGGCAATTTTAGCAAAATTTAATAATTTGACCTTGAGAGTAAAGGTCATTCAAAGGTCAAAGTAAAATTCAAGTTGCCAGGTACAGTAACCTCATGATAGCATGTAAGTATTTGAAGTTTGAAAGCAATAGCCTTGATACTTCGAGTGGATCGAAACACAAAATTTAACCATATATTAAAAGTTACTAAGTCAAAAAAGGGCCATAATTCCGTAACAATGACAACCAGAGTTATGCAACTTGTCCTTTTACTGTACCCTTATGATAGTTTGTGAGTGTTCCAAGTATGAAAGCAGTATCTATGATACTTTAGGGGTAAAGTGACCAAAACATAAATCTTAACCAAATTTTCAATTTTCTAAGTATAAAGGGCCCATAATTCCGTCCAAATGCCAGTCAGAGTTACATAACTTTGCCTGCACCGTCCCCTTATGATAGTTCATAAATCTTGCAAGTATGAAAGCAATAGCTTTGATACTGTAGGAATAAAGTGGACCTAAACACAAAACTTAATCATATTTTCGATTTTCTAAGTATAAAAAGGGCACATAATTCTGTCAAAATGCCAGTCAGAGTTACATTACTTTGCCTGCACAGTCCCCTTATGATAGTTAGTAAGTGTTGCAAGTATGAAAGCAATAGCTTTGATGCTTAAGGAATAAAATGGACCTAAACACAAAACTTAACCAAAATTGTCAATTTTCTAAGTATAAAAAGGGCACATAATTCTGTCAAAATGCATGCCAGAGTTATCTAACTTTGCCTGCCCAGTCCCCTCATGATAGTAAGTAAGTGTACCAAGTTTGAATGCAATAGCATTGATACTTACTGAGAAAAGTGGAACTAAACGCAAAACTTAACCAAAATTTTCCATTTTTTAAGTATAAAAAGGGCACATAATTCTGTCAAAATGCACGCCAGAGTTATCTAACTTTGCCTGCCTATTCCCCCCATGATAGTAAGTAAGTGTACCAAGTTTGAATGCAATAGCATTGATACTTTCTGAGAAAAGTGGACCTAAACGCAAAACTTAACCGGACGCCAACGCCGACGCCAAGGTGATGACAATAGCTCATAATTTTTTTTCAAAAAATAGATGAGCTAAAAATGAGCAGATATTTCTTCAGTTTGTACACCGATGACATGAAGACAAGTTACTTTTATTTGAGCCGTGCTCTGTGAAACTGAAGTTTAATGCATGTGTGTTAAGTGTCGTCCTTGATTAGCCTGTGCAGACCGCACAGGCTAATCAAGGACGACACCTTCCGCTTTTATATTTTTTAGTTTCAAGAAACTCTTCTTAGCAAAAATCAAGTTTAGTCGGAAAATGCTGTCCCTGATTAGCCTGTGCAGAATGCGCAGGCTTATCTGGGAGGACACTTTACGCATATGCATTTAACCCCTTTTTCACAGATTATGGCCCATTTAATATGAGCCTTGCTCTGGGAAAACAGGGCTTAATTGCTTGTGCATAAACCGTTGCCCCCGATTAGTATGTGCTGTCCGCACAGGCTTATCTTGAATGATACCTTCTGTCTTTAGTGGATTTTCTTTTAGAAAATACCTACTTTCAACAAAAAATTCCATAAAACAGAAAATGTGGTCCCTGATTTTGGTATTTTCTATCTTCACTAAGAAAATGAGGTTTGGTTGATGTCCTTCAACTTTGACATTTTTGACCAAAATTTGATGGACAACTGGCAACACGGTATCCTAAAAGCTCCCCGTGAGCACTTTGTGCCCACATCAGCTATAAAGAACAACAACAACAAAAAGGAAAATAAATAAATAGTTGTTCAATTCGTTTAAACAACTATTTATACCAAATTTACAATTACTAATTAAAACAAACATAGGGTGACACACAATACAAGAAGCAGAAATTATTCGCTATTATCCAGAAGAAAAAGTACGAAAACAAAGATTGCATATTTATCATGAAAAATTACAATCTTAATTTTAGTATTCAATAACAATCTGTAACATGTTACACATTTTCATTTCTTAATCATTTATCATAAGAGGCAGAAAGCATTGTCAAGGAGGAAGAATGGTAAGAAAACAAACACTGCATATAAGTAACAAAAGTTTCTTATAAATAATGTTCAGTAAATTACAAGTGTCCATATGCTAGAATGCTGGTCAAAATGTCCAACAATATTTTTTATTCATCATAAATATACACAAACTTAGTTTCATGAAATTAATTAATTATAATTTACTAAATATTAACATTTAAATCTTTAAAATTAACACACACACTATGAAGATGCATTTATATTTGTGTCCGTTATAACAACTTAAGCTAATTTAACATGTATTACATGCAACCATGTTAGGGCTATAAAACTGTGCGTCATACACAGTAAAGTATGGCATATTGGCATTGATATATTTCACAATTAACTGCAGAGAAATTGCGCTATGCGACGATGTGGTTTGATATCAGAATTGAATATAGTCTTTTTCTTGCCATTACGCTTAACAGCAAATCTACACAATGGAACATTAAGGGCGAGTCTATTTTTTGACAGCATGTGCAAGCTTTATGAGATGTGGTGTATCGTAAGACTTTGGTCTCTCAAGGGGCAGGCCCAGCGCGCGATCCCACACGAGAGAAGCCAACACTCCCAGGGCTCTTGACACACCAAACAGAACGGTGTAGTAGTTCATCTCCTTCATACCGTAGTACTGAAAGCAAAGGGCAGATTATTCTTTTCTTATTAATTTGGAGCCAAAAGTCTGTGGCTTTTGGGTTGACAATTTGTAATACAAAGTTGAGGAACATTTGTGCCTTTTTCTGGGAAAACTGGGCTAAATGCATGTGCGTAAAGTGTCATCCCCGATTAGGCTGTGTAGTCCACACAGGCTAAGACACTTTGGCTAAACTTGATTTCTGCTAAAGAGACTTTCTATAAACCAAAAATACCATACAAGGGGAAATAGTCATCCCTAATTAACCTATGCTATGCATGCCAATCTGGGACGACACTTTACGCTCATTCCTTAAGGACAATATGTTTGTTACAGAAAAATGATAGGTATAAATGATAGTTGTTTTAAAAAGTAGCTTAGTTACTAATATTAATCGTATTAAAAGACTTGAATTAAAAACAATTAGGGATGTTTAAGACTTCTAAAACATTGATCAATAAACGTAAATGAAACAAGATATTAACCGGTTAACATGTTTCACTGAAGACCTGTTCAGACTCGCACACCATAAATTGGATAAATATCTGAAAATGTTTAGGAAAACACTCCAGAAACAAATGATGGACAGATGGACTGAAGAACAGACGAACAAACAATGTGACTGCAATATGCCGCCCTATTGTGGGACATAAAATGAAGATCCCTTACCGTCCTGTAGGAGTACACTGCTGTGTGCGTCCACATTGGGCCATGGGTTGGCCACCTAGAGATGTTTACCTGTAGGAGTACACCTTTGTGTGCGTCCACATTGGGCCATGGGTTGGCCACCTAGAGATGTTTACCTGTATGATTAGACCGCTGTGTGCGTCCACATTGGGCCATGGGTTGGCCACCTAGAGATGTTTACCTGTAGGAGTACACCGCTGTGTGCGTCCACATTGGGCCATGGGTTCTGCACCTTGCCCTGTTCCAGGAGTATGTCCGGTACCACCTTGTAGAGGCTGGAGACCAGCTTGAACATCGGGTCGTTGGGCAGCTTCTTGAGGGCAAACTCTCGCTGACAGGTGAATCGGGGGTCGGTCTTACGCAGCACTGCATGGCCGTAGCCCGGCACAACCTTGAAAAGCAGGTATAACTTACAGGGACTCGTTAATGAATTTATATAAATTGTAATCAGCAAGCCTTGCACTGGAAAACTGGGCTTAATACATGTGCTTTAGGTGTTGTCCCTGATTAGACTGTGTGGACTGCACATGCTTTGCTGCGATGACACTTTATGCCAAGAATTAAGCCCTGTTTTTCCAGAGTGCAGCCTCTGTATCACAGCACGACCCACAACACGTACTCTCACCACTCTGAGTTCTAATAGACTATAGTACCTTTATATGTATCACAGCACAACCCACAACACGTACTCTCACCACTCAGAGTTCTAATAGACTATAGTACCTTTATATGTATCACAGCACAACCCACAACACGTACTCTCACCACTCATGAGTTCTAATAGACTATAGTACCTTTATATGTATCACAGCACAACCCACAACACGTACTCTCACCACTCTGAGTTCTAATAGACTATAGTACCTTTATACAGCACAACCCACAACACGTACTCTCACCACTCTGAGTTTTAATAGACTATAGTACCTTTATACAGCACAACCCACAACACGTACTCTCACCACTCTGAGTTCTAATAGACTATAGTACCTTTATACACTTTCGATACCCTCAAGAATAATAAATACAGCCAATGTTTAAACAGCATTCAACAAGATGTGTTTGTGAAACACAATGTCCCCCTATAAGATGTTTGATCTTGTAGGATGACCTTGACCTTGTGAAGGATGACCTTGACCTTTCACCACTCAAAATGTGCAGCTCCATGAGATACACATGCATGCCAAATATCAAGTTGCTATCTTCAATATTGCAAAAGTATTCATAAAATAAGCGATTTGGGCCACATATATTTGACCTCTGACCTTGAAGGATGACCTTGATCTTTCACCACTCAAAATATGCAGCTCCATGAGATGCACATGCATGCCAAATATCAAGTTGCAATCTTCAATATTGCAAAAGTATTTATAAAATAAGCGTTTTGGGCCACATATATCTGACCTCTGACCTTGAAGGATGATCTTGACCTTGACCTTTCACCACTCAAAATGTGCAGCTCCATGAGATACACATGCATGCCAAATATCAAGTTGCTATCTTCAATATTGCAAAAGTATTCATAAAATGAGCGATTTTGGCCACATATATTTGACCTCTGACCTTGAAGGATGACCTTGACCTTGACCTTTCACCACTCAAAATGTGCAGCTTCATGAGATACACATGCATGCCAGGTTTTTTTTTGGCCCGATTTTATAGCCGAAATTCGGCTATGTTCCCAATCTCAAAAAGTATACTTTTTTCCCAAAATGTGGCAAAAGATTCCCAATTTCAAAAAACAAATGTTTTTTTTTTTTTAGAAAGAAGTCTAATGCGTTTTTCATCTCAATTTCAATTCAATTACATCTAACAAAGTATTATATGATTTTGTTCTTTTAATTTGAATGATTATAAAGAGTTATATCAAATTTAGTATTTCCCTAATCAGTGGACTTTTCATGTGGGGAAAAAAAGGCTAATGAATTCATTTTCCCAATTTCATGAAAATGCCGATAAAATTCCCAATTCCAAAGCCATGGGTTATCTTCCCAAAAAGTGGGAAAAAAAACCTGCATGCCAAATATGAAGTTGCTATCTTCAATATAGCAAAAGTTATTGCAAAATGTTAAAGTTGGCGCAAACAGACAGACCAACAGACCAACAGACAGGGCAAAAACAATATGTCCCCCACTACTATAGTGGGGGACATAAAAACTGTAAAATAATTATTACTGGTATGACATCAATTTTTGTTGATTTCATTTGTTGACCAATCCATGAGTTTAACACAAACACATGGGAAAATGACCCACAATTTAAAAAGTTTGCAACTCATTTTTTCACAAAACGATAGACAAAAGGCTGCTGGACAAAAACAGGGAAAACAAGCGATGTGTTTGTGAAACACCATGTCCCCATATATATGACCTTTGACCTTGAAGGATGACCTTGACCTTTCACCACTCAAAATATGCAGCTCCATGAGATACACATGCATGTCAAATATCAAGTTGCTGGCTTCAATATTACAAAAGTGACATTAAATGAGCGATTTTGACCCATATATTTGACCTTTGACCTTGAAGGAAGACCTTGACCTTTCACCACTCAGAATGTGCAGCTTCATGAGATACACATGCTTGCCAAATATCAAGTTGCTATCTTCAATATTGCAAAAGTTATGGCAAATGTTAAAGTTGGGGCAAACAAATAAACCAACAAACAAACCAACAGACAGGGCAAAAACAATATGTCCCCCACTATAGTGGTGGGAGACATAAAAAGCCCTGTCTACCGAAACCAGTTGTGTGCCTACCTGTCCTGCCTTGAGTGTGTTCCACACGAAGTCCTTCATTTGTTGCTCAGTAATGTTGTCTCCAACCTGTTCTCGTACCTTGGTCAGCCACACCAGCACTTCCTGTACAACAACAACAACGCACTTTCTGTACAACAACAACAAAGCATTTCCTGTACAACAACTCTGGTTATAAAAGATCTAGCAATGAACTAGATGCCCGTTACCAACATATCCACATGATGAATGAATGACACAGTAACAGTTGTTTTATCGCCTTTTATCTCTGTATCTCTCGACATGATGAATGAATGACACAGTAACAGTTGTTTTATCACCTTTGATCTCTGTGTGACCTTGACATTTGAGGTAGGGAGAAGGATTTTACACAAGACACAGCATCTCATGATGGTGAACAGTTCAGTTAATTAAAAATTGCACAATAAATGACAAAGATACAGTCGAGCGCAGCAAGTACAAGCTCTGACGCAGACACCTTTATACATTTTAACATAGTGACTGCTATAATGAGATTTCCCTAAACGGGCTTGACTAAAAATCTACAAAAACAAAAACGGGAAAACAAAGTTCAAAGTAACCATGATACTTGAGGAAAATAAGATCATATAAGGCCCTGCTAAAGAAAGGATGCAGCTGTGTACCTGGTTAGCCAATCCGTGCAGAGGTCCAGCAAGTCCGTTCATTCCTGCAGCAAAGCTGAGGTAAGGGTCTGACAGGGCACTGCCCACCAGATGTGTGGCGTGGGCACTCACATTGCCTCCCTCATGATCACTGAAATTTATTTGATTTAGTTTAAACCTACTTATTTTATCTCGATGGCATCGAAAGCCTATGACTTATTGAAATGCTCTTGAGTCTATTTCCTAGGTGGAACCTGTACTTGATTTCTTTGGGAGCGATCAAAAGAAAGCTTCCACAATAGGGATCAATGATCACATCACCTTATGGTTGCTAGGCAGATGCCATACCTGCTATGAGGCACACAAAGGTAGTACTTGGCTAATTACTATATGAGCTCTGATTTTGGCTTTATAAAGTATAAAGTGTTGTCTATATAGGCTTATCAGGGACGACACATTTTGCTTTTATGGTAGTCTATATTTAAAGGAAGTCTCTAGTTAGCAACAATCCAGTTTAAGCAGAAAATGTCGTCCCGGCTTAGCCAGTGCAGACTGCACCGGCTAATTTTGGATGACCTGTACGCACATGTATTTAACTAAGTTTTCTCAAAACAAGGCTTATTTAATGACTTATCTCCACTCAAGCTATACATGATATGGTCAGGGGTGAATGGCAGTTTACATTATAAAACAAGAGATGTTTTTGTCAGAAACACAATTCCCCCTATTGTGCCGTTTTGAAGCTATAAATTTGACCTTTGACCTTGAAGGATGACCATGACCTTTCACCACTCAAAATGTGCAGCTCCATGAGATACACATGCATGCAAAATATAAAGTTGCTAAGTTCAATATTGCAAAAGTTATGACCAAGGTTAAAGTTTGACGCCGCTTTTGGGGCCATATATTTGACCTTTGACCTTGAAGGATGACCTTGACATTGACCTTTCACCACTCAAAATATGCAGCTTCATGAGATTACATGAATGCCAAATATCAAGTTGCTATCTTTAATATTGCAAAAGGTATGACCAAGTTTTCAGACGGACGGACAGACAGACGGACTGTCCGACAGTTCAACTGCTATATGCCACCCTACCGGGAGCATTACAACACTGGTACGATACCTGTGGATGGTGAGGTAGAGCCTCATGAGCTCCACAAAGTCCGCGTTCTCATAACCGAGCATGGTGGCAAAGTTCCAGCTCCAGTCCTTCTTCATGTCAATGGCACCAACGGGACTTCCCTCCCGGTACAGGTTACGGTAGATGATGGCCGCAACTGTTGGCAGCTTGGCGATCAGGTCCATCGAGTCTTCGTAAGTGTACTGGAAACAAACAGTCAAGACAAGGGTTGGATTGGATTAAGTGTCATCCAAGAATAGCCAGCGCAGTCCACACAAGCTAATTAAAATGACACTTTATGCTTTTATGGAAATTTTTGTTTAAAGAAATTCCCAATTAAAAGACAAGAGTACTGCATAACGGGTGCAAACGCTCGGCTCCGGTTGAATTTTTTAATAAATAAAAGCTTGTCAAATTTTTTATTTTTTTTAAGGGGTAACAGTGACCTTGACCTTTGACCTAGTGACCCAAAAATGGTTGGGGTGTGTAGAACTCATCAAGGTGCATCTACATATGAAGTTTCAAAGTTGTAGGTGGAAGCACTTTGATTTTAGAGCCAATGTTAAGGTTTAAGCACGACGCCTACGGCGGACAACACGACACGACGTGCTGGCTATGACAATACCTCGGGATTTCTCCTAAAACAGACGAGCTAAAAATGCAGTCTAGGTGAAAGGTGTTTATATTAAGCTTTATAACAAAAAATACATACTAACTTTAGATAAAATTTTTTGGACACCTTCAATGTTGAGTTGTTGCGAGTCATTTGTGAGAAATAAATACTTCTTGAATGTTGGCCTCAAATATGACAACAAAAAACAAACACTGGCTATACCTCCCAATACTTGGTCTTCTTGACTCCCTCAGAGTATGCCTTGGCAAACTTGCTCTCCGTGTTGAGGGCGGTGATGGCTGCACTGAACTGAGACATGGGGTGCAGGTTGCTGGGGAAGTTGTTCAACATCTGGATCACGTGGTTGGGAATGGCCGCACGCTTGTTCCACTCTCTGGAAGGAAAGAAACAAACAATGGACCACACTCTTGAAATTTGGGTTTAACCACCAGCATATTTACGTGTTGTCTTACAACATTACTGAGTTTCTAGCTCGCAAAATACTAAAAGACACATGACTGATCATCGTGTTTCTTCAATAAATTACAAAAGAGAGATTTAAAGAAAAAACATAAGCCGCGCACTAGGAAAATCAGGCTTACCGGTAATGCATGAGCGTAAAGGGTCATCCCTGATTAGCCTGCGCGTACACAGGCTTATCAGGGACGACACTTTCCCCTTTCATGGAATTTTTTCGTTGAAAGTAAGTCTCTTCTGAACAAATATCCAGTGCAAGCAGAAAGTGTCGTCCCTGATTAGCCCGTGTGGACTGCACAGGCTTATCTGGGAATACACTTCACCCACATGCATAAGACCCAGTTTATACAGAGCGCGGTTCAAATCTATGAATGGATCGGTGAAAAATCAGCCCAAGATTCCTTCTGTGAGAATGGCCGTTTTTCACCAGTTCACTACTTATTTTTTCACATAATGAGTGGGGGGAGCCAAGACCTCTTCACAAAACCAGGAAAAAAGCCTTGACAGGCCCAGGAAAACCCCAGGAAATACCTGGACACTGCATCAGCCTGTTCCTGGGTGGGCATCTGGCCGGTCAACAGCAGCCAGAACAGGCCCTCTGGCAGGGGCTCCTCACCTGTACCTCCGTTACCTGGAAACACACAAGTTTGAAATATAGTTGTGATATTGGGCCGAAGATTATGAGATGTTTAAATGTCTTAGCTGAATTTGGGAAAACAAGCAAATTCGTTGAATTGATATCCCCCGCCAATATGCTTTTGGACACAAAAGTGTTATATTTGAAACTTAACAAGATATGTGTTTGTCAGAAACACTATGTCCCCTTCTGCGCCGCTTTGAAGCTATATATTTGACCTTTGACATTGCCATCTTCAATATTGCAAAAGTTACGGCAAAATTTTAAAGTTGGAGCAAACAAACACACAAACCAAGACAGGGAAAAAACAATATGTCCCCCACTATAGTGGTGGGGGACATAAACAAGAGCTGTCAGGGGACAGTGCGCTCGACTATTCAAGTGCTTGACAGTATAACGTAAGCCATCATGGAGAGGGGAGGGGGTGGGTATAATGTGGGTGGGTGATCATTTAATAGATGATCTTTGAAAAATAAGAAAAAAAAATTGGGGGGGAGGGAGGTTGTGGGGGGGGGGGGGGGAGGTTCTGTGGGCAGGGGGGGAGGGGGGGTGTGGGGGATGGTTTGGATGGAGTGCATTGTGGAATGTAAGGTAAGTGTTGTTTTGTCAAAGTATAAACGGGGCCATAATTCTGTCAAAATGCTTGATACAGTTGTCTGCTCTAGTTTAAAGGTTGGGGTCATGTTGGTAAACAAGTATGCAAAATATGAAAGCAATATGTCAAGGGACACAAGAAATATTTGGGGTAGTAGGCAAACTTTAACATAGATTTATCAATAATATGCATATTCTAAGTATAAAAGGGGCAATAATTCTGTCTAAATGCTTGATACAGTTGTGTGCTCTTGTTTATAGGTTAGGGTCTTGATTGTTAACAAGTATGCAAAATATGAAAGCAATATGTCAAGGGACACAGGAAATATTTGGGGTAGTACGCAAACTTAGATTTATCAATAATATGCATATTCTAAGTATAAAAGGGGCTATAATTCTGTCAAAATGCTTGATACAGTTGTCTGCTCTTGTTTATAGGTTGGGGTCATGATGGTAAACAAGTATGCAAAATATGAAAGCAATATGTCAAAGGACAAAATATTTGGGGTAGTACGCAAACTTTAACATTTGCACGCAAACGGACACGGGAACAGAAACGGCAACGCCAACGCCGGGGTGAGTAGGATAGCTTCACTTTATATATTTCATATATAATAGTCAAGCTTAAAAGCACTTTTTCAAGATACAAAGGGCCATAACTTCGTTATTAACAGATGGTGTACAATGCCATTTGGCGTGCATCATCCTCTTATCCATAGATATACTCATACCAACTTTCAATGAAATCCGCCAAAGCACTTCCATGCGGCTCCGGACGGACGAAAAGACGGAAGGACGAAAAAATGGACGGACAACGCCAAAACAATATCACTCCGCCTTTTGCGGGGGATAACTAGCACTTCATACAAGCAACCACAAATATTTAAATAATTATTATCACAGAAAATGAAACTATATGAAGTTTCTTTTCCGTTCAAATAATAGAAAAAAAGTAAATATTTTTCCAAAATATATCTTCCCAATTTAAGATTTCCACAAACAAATTATTTTTTTTAAATAAGTCATAACATTTAATTATCAAATCCAGCTCTATAAATTGAACCTTAGTTTAAAAAATATTAAAATATTAAAATAACTTTAATTTTCAATTTCAAAGCATTTTTAGCAAAACAATCAACAACACTTATTTCACAATTTAAGTCTAACAACGTGATTTATCCCAATTAAAAGGGACCCAGCCCCGTTCCCCAAATGGTGAAAAACAACATTAAAATGTGCCTCATTCTGGGAAAACTGGGCTTAATGCATGTGTGTAGTCACATCCCGTATAAGCCTGTGCAGTCCACACATGCTTAATCAGGGACAACACTTTTTGCCTTGACTGGAGTTTTTTTTAGAAGAGGCTTCCTCTTAGAACCTTTCCAGAAGAGACAGGCTAATCAGGGACAATACTTCAAGAGACAGGCTAATCAGGGACAATACTTCAAGAGACAGGCTAATCAGGGACAATACTTCAAGGCTAATCAGGGACAAGACTTCAAGCCTTAATTCGACTTTTTTCTGAGACTCTCTTTCAACAAAACAATGCCTTTAAGCGAAAAGTGTAGTCCCTGATTAGCCAGTGCAGCATGCACATGATCATCTGGGCCGAGGATTTACACACATACATCAAGACGCATTTTTCCAACAGTTATACTACAATGTGTTGTTGGGTGAGGTTTATTAATCGTTTATTTTATGTATTCTGTTGTTTTATAGGGAATATATATGTGTCTTGTTCGGATAAAACTGGGCATAATACATGTGCGTAAAGTGTTGTCCCAGATTATAGTGTTTTATACAGGAAGGAAAAAGGGCGTGGTGCAAAATTTCAAAAAAGGGCACTTTAGCGCGCGACATCCATAAAAAGGGCACACATATATCTGTATAGTGACTTAATTACAAGCTTTGTTACACACAAACATTGTATGTATAGTTTTGAGATTAATTGTTGAATAATTAAACCAACAAAATCCAGAATGTATATTTTATTATGTGTTTTATATTTTCATGTAGTAACAAAAAACAAGATTAAACACCATAGGATATATATCTTATGCAAACTATAGCTTTTCAAAGATGTCTTAGAATACTGTTAAATGAGTTACCCTCGTAAACCATTATTTATATTTAAAACGTTACACACATTGTCCTTTATATGCATCTTAAATGGAGATTCACATACACTAACACTTTGTTGAATAGTCAGAAAGTTCTGCGTAATGTCATTGTTTTCATGACCATGTGTTGTATTGAGAACATTTATTTCGCAAAAAAGTGTAACTAGAAACGGCGCCGTACTGTCTTTTGTTCATTGTCAATTAATTCAACACACGTTAATTGGTCTCCAATATAAACTTGTTTTGCTTACAAAGCAATTTGCATCAATTTCTAATTTACGTTTCGTCGAAAGTGGAATGCCAAAATCGGAAAGCGTACGTTGCGACATTCTAAACACGAATGATAAGTGGTACAAGTTCAATATTTTTGTAAAATGCATATTTGTGTTTGCCAATTAACATATTTTGACAAGTTACAAACGGGTCATAATGTCCTTAATTGAACCAATGGTGCAGGCCTACTACTGTTACAACAATTAACAACTTTTGGCCAAACAGGGTCCAAGACGGGGTATCAACTTCTTTGCCGACATTCACACGTTATTGTAATCAAAACATCGTGACAATAGACCGTTTCATAATCGATAAATTGACCGCCGCCATATTGTCAGTCACGTGACTGTCCGCCATTACACTGCTGCTAACTGGTGCGAGACTGCGATTCCAAAAGCCAAAAACGTAGAGAATACCCGCTAAACCGTTGTCGGATAAATAAATTACTTAATGAATTAATGTGAGGCGATTATCACATTTTTGTTTTTTAAATGATTGTTTGAAGTTGAGATTGATTGTTACAAATAAAATGTTTAAAATGCTTTCGTGTATTTGTTTTTTTTATATCTGTAATCAAGTGGTAATCATCGGCGAAAATTTGCCGGTTCAGTCGCTCATACTATGTCTTTGATTAGACTTGTTACTTTTAATGTTTCACATACAATTCGCGCATGTATTGTTGTGTTGATTTTAATAGCCGCAACATCAAGCAATTTATATTTTAATTAATACTTATTAAAGATTCTCGCGCAATTAATTACCGCTAATTGTTTGTAATTGGTCTCATGTGGTAAAAATCTACATTCCAAAATCATAACATATTATATAAAGTATGATATTTTTGATACGCCTTCCATTATTTTTCTTGTTCTAACTGATATCAAAGATAAAAAATTGTGGTTTGGATTTATATTTAATTATGGAATTTTGTCACGTTAAAAAACGAGCTTTTTATTATGAGAGAGTGATATTGATCTTGACGATCTTTTATGTGATTATTCGGAAGATGAAGAGAATGTGATCTATGTGATATATCTATATTTTCATCTGTGAATCATTTAACAGCTATAAAGCTAAAAAATACTAAAAAATGTATTTTATAGGTCTTTGAAGTAACGCAAAACATATGGATAACGACACCAAATGTTTAGTCAATTAATCCACACAAAAAAACTCCGAAAAAAAACACCTAAATAATATTTCAAAAATATATTATTAAGCGCCAAACGAATTTATTAATACATTTATTTGCAACTTTAAAAACGCGGCATAAGCATCAAATTAAAGATTATCTGAAGACTGAAAGGCCGACAATTTGACACAACAAAGAGCTCTATGCATAAGCCGTAATATTTTTTGCAGAAAAGCTTCAATAAATTACAATAGTAATACATGTACATCTAATTATAAAAATATAAATATGAATGGCATGAGTACGTTAGTGTGATAAACACGTGAGTAATAGAAAGTATAAGGGGTGCATTGAAAATAAACGTACTACAAAGCCCTATTAAAAGCGAAGTGCATGACAGTATTAACATGTAATTTTAATTTGATGGGTTTTGTACAGAGAATGACGCTATTGAGGAATATAAACATACAACTGAAAAACACAACTTTACATGATGCAATTTGAACTGTGTATTCATGTATATTGAAAACTCGTTACTAGTGAGTATGAGTGGCAAATATCTAACATTTTAACACACATATATCTATATTAATATTTTTTTTAAACAATATTTACCCCCGTTCGTGTCAAATGTAATTTCTTGTTTTATGATGTCGTTCGTGCATTGCCGTAACATTAAATCTTCATACGAAATGACGTAGTTTTAATTAACCGATACCCGCTAAATACGTTAAATGTTATGTTTTTAGGTAAATTTTATAATTATCAAATACTTTTTTTCATAAATTAAACCAGGGATTAAACGGGCTAGTATCTTTACGGTGTACAATTTCTGATATTCTATATTGGACATTACTTTTAATTTGTACAATATGTAACATATCTAATGAACGCAACTGTTAAGTATGTCGGAGGTAAAATATTAAACCAAATGACTGCTTTATACTACCAGAAAGAGAAGACATGGTGGCATCATCAATTGTGTTTAATGACCAGACTGTCATCTGCCACCCAGTGTGGTTTATGACACCCCGGGATGACGCCATGTTGTTAGTTAAGTCTGGATAATATCTGATCAAAACGAGATAATCGGATTATGCAGAACAAACGGGCAATTCAACACTGGAATGCAAAGGATTACGCGATTTTAAGATTGATGCATATAATCAAATGATAAATATTGCATTTAGTTTAATTAAATGTTTTTTTTTAATGTGTTAACGTGTTTATTTTCCTAGACAAATACCTAAAAAATGCACGTTTTCAAACATTTTTCTGTTATAACACTAACTTAACATCTCCTCTAGCAGAAAAACTTTATTTCATACAATTTGCATGACAAACAAACACGTTTTACAAAAAGAAAGAAATTCACCCGTTGAATAATCGGTGCTCTCTTATATATGTTACCGGTTGTTTGGCAGTAGTGTAATGGCGGACGCGGAGAGTATTCAGGGGAGATAATTGGGTAATTACTAAATTATGGAACGGTCTATAAACAAGCACGTGCTCCAATTAAGCGCGGTCTGCCTAACCGTGAACAGCAAACGTGTTAAGATTGTCGTCTGCTACAATTCATCAACACACATCTACTGTGAGCCTGCGCCAATTGTATTCGATAGGAGGCGGAGCGTTATTTTAATCGACAGCTTTAATATGAGACTGCGCCAATTGTATTGGATAGGAGGCGGAGCGTTATTTTAATCGACAGCTTTAATATGTCACGGGTTGCTATTTTCAGCGTATGGCCAATTTTCAGGAAGTACAGTGGACGTCATGGGGTTTTGTAATCGGCGTATGGAAACAATTATCGGGCCTAATATACGGCCGTACGCCGCTTAGTGCAAGCCCTGTTTTAAATTAATTTTTATTAACTTAAAACTGTTTTGCATTAAATTGAAATCAAATCAATATTTTACAGATACAACTGGTGTTTTTTTTAAATTTAATTACGCGTAAAAATAAATGTTTTGATATAACTGAATTATGCATGAAATGCACAATTTCCACGTGAATAACATCGAGGTTTTCATCAAGTCTCCTATGTAACTGTGCATGATTGTATCCGGACCGATTGGTGTTACAAAGCCACTGAAATTATCGATTGATATTGACACATGGTTATTCACGCATGACGTATTCACAACCGCGCGAATCTTCGCTGATAAAAGTCGGCTTAGAAGCTTGGTTAAGAGGCAATTAAGATGTTATCAATAAGGTCGCGCACGCCGGAAAACAGGGCGGCGGCCTTTGAAAAGGGCAGCGTGGCGCTGATTTGCTTTGAAAGGGGCAGCGAGGCGCTTCAAAAAAGCGGCGTGGCGCCGCACCACGCTAAAACGGCCTGGATAAAACACTAGATTAGCCTGTGCAGTCCACACAGGCTAATCAGTGACGAAACTTTCCGCCTAAACTTGATTTTCGGTAAGGAGGGACTTCCTTGAAACTAAAAATACCATAAAAGCGGAAAGTGTCGTCCCCGATTAGCCTGTGCGGACTACACAGGCTAATCTGAGCGACACTTTACACACATGAATTAAGCCCAGTTTTCTCAGAACACGACACATATACTCTGTGTACATTCACACAGGCTTCTCAGGGATGACATTTTCTGCCTTAACTGGAATTTTGCTAAGAAGAGAATTTCTTGAAACGAAAAATATCATAAATGCGGCAAGTGTCGTCCCTGATTAGCCTGTGCAGACTGCATTGGCTTATCTGGAACACTTTAATCACATGCATTAAATCCCCTTTTCACAGAGCACGACTCATACAAAACATGTATGTAGTTTAAAACTAATAATAGACTTTTTCAAATTATGGATTATTATCACTCAGTGTTTGTATCCCTATCCAGTTTTATTAGTATAACTTTAATTATGATATATCGAATTGAAAATAAAACAAATTCTCAATGCTTAAAAAATGCATAAGTATTGCTTATCAAATATAATAACAATTTAAGTCAAATCGATGCTGTAATGGGTCAAAACAAGAGCTGTCTCCATTGGATGACATATGCCCCCAATAAACGCTTTGATAGAAGTTATTGAAATGCACTAAGTGACCCCGTGACCTACTTTTTGACCCGACATGACCTTTATTCGAACTTGACCTAGATATTGTCTAGATACAACTTCTGACCAAGTTTGGCAAAGATCGGATGAAAACTATTTGAATAAGAGAGCGGACACGAAAAGTGTGACAGACTGACAGACAGTGTGAAAACTTGATACCCCCTTTTCTTCTAAAGGGGAAATAAAAACAACTGCTGTACCATACTTTATGGTGCACAATGCAACACTGTAGAAAAAAATCCTAGACAAAAAAAAACCTAGCAAATCCAATCCTAGTGCTATTCCATGTATAAGGCACACCACCATAAAATTGGAAACTGCGCGTAATACATGTTACAGTGTGGTATGTACCTTTTGGCAGTAGCTTCTGACACTCTGGAATGCTGTAACCACGGAAACGGATGCCTTCGTTGGCATCCAGGACGGAGGTCTCTGTCACCAGACCCTTGATGCCCCTCATGCCCCCATAAATCTGAAAAATACACTGGTTCTAAATTTCGGAACCTTGTTGCTTAAAACTTACAGCCAATTAACCCTTTACCACTTAGATACGTACTTTCACTCATTTGTACCGTAATTACTCTATGTTTTCAGTCACTCTAAGTTTTCGGACACCCTCTTTTTTAGCCAAAATAATTATTTTTCGTGACTCTTTATTTTCGGACACACGAGTTTTCATCCGTTATTTATGTCTCTAAGTTAACCAAATTTCGAACCTGTTTTCGATATCTTATGACACTTTGATCATGGGATTTTACAACCGGATTAACATCATAAAACATTGCGGGGGTAGTCCTTTAGAAATTATATTTAATTTAAGAACTTTCTTACTAGATTCTAGTTTTTACGGCTTCATTTCCAGCCTTCAGACACTGATGAGCAACAAATAGCATAAAACCTGGACAGACTGCGAGTTCCTCGCAGACTGTCCAGGTTTTATGCTTTTTTGCACAAAGCCATTTCCACTTTGGCTCTGAGTGCAAAAGGATTAAGGTAACTTTCTATTAACATTGAACCCATATCAAATTCATTTTCATAGCTAGGTCATTATCAAACATATGGAATTTTTCGATCATACAAGTTTGTCTACAATTTAAACATATATTAAAGAGTTAACAATACAGTTAAATGAACAGCTTCATCCATATATTTACAGCTGTTAGTTTATCTGGTCGTTTAAATTATGAGCAACAGACTTGGGGAATATTTGCTTGTTTGGGTTTTTTGACGTTTTTTATAGTAATTCAATCATATAGCAGTCTAATATCTGAAACGCACAAAGTTTTGAAACCTCAGGGATATTTTAGCCCCAGTATGAGAAAAACTGGTTTAAAGGGGAAGCAGGATTCGGAATAAGGAGAACTTACACTGCCTTGCTATATGAGCTAGCTTTTATAGTGACGCGATAGTGGCTGTCTCATTTGGAACAGGGAGGTCCCCGGTTAAATCCCCATTGTGGTTGGGGATTTTTCTGGCTTGGTTACATTGGCTCCCACATAAAAAACCCACCATGTGTGTCAAATGTCCCTCAGATGTTGTGGCATGGGGAAATTCATGGAAGAATTTCTCAATTAGAGGGGGTGTCTGTAGCAGGGTTCGGTATAAGGGGAATTTATACTGCCTTGCTATATCTGCTAGCTTTTGATATGGAACCGGGCGGTCCCCGGGGTCAATCCCCATTGTGGTTGGGGATTTGTCTGGCTGGATTACAAAGGCATGATAAGGCCATGATGATGCACTGATTGTGGAAAACGGTCAAATGAATCGAAATGATTTTCAGGAAAGTGTGAAATTTGTACCGAATCCACTGTGACGCTGCC
Source organism: Dreissena polymorpha (assembly GCF_020536995.1). NCBI lineage: Eukaryota > Metazoa > Mollusca > Bivalvia > Myida > Dreissenidae > Dreissena > Dreissena polymorpha. Next base: position 178,214,221 of record NC_068355.1, on the reverse strand, counting down.
AACCACAGTCTTGCCATGTTCTGCTCGAAACTTTTTCACTTCCTCCTGCTTTTCTGGGATCAGATTGGTCAGCACCTCACGCAGGTTCTGCAAAAGAAAAAACAGTTCATGGGGTTTTTCTGCTATGTTAAAAAGGCTGTAAAACGGACCTGATCCCAAAGCAAACAGACCCAATCCATTACCCAAATTGTAAAAAAAATCCCAATTTCCAATTATTATTTTTTAAAGAAGTGTCTAATGAATATTATATCTAAATTTTATTTCTAAACATCTAACAAAGTACATAGCTGTTATATGATTTTTTTCCCAAAATAGCCATGAAAAGGCCAGATGTGCCAATATTTGTTGAAAAAAATATCCAAATTTGGTCCATTTTGTCGATAAAAAATTCCCAAATTTGCCATTTTATCCATTAAAATAATTCTATTTTGACCAGACTCCTTTTTCAAAAATGCTTAAGCAAACCTGCAGTGTAGGGTTTCCTATGATTTGGTGCCAGATAAACAAAACTGAAATAAATTGCATATTCCCTGTAGGCTCTCACCAGCCTAGCTATTGTCATTGATGAGTAATTGCAGGATTCAGATGATTGTTTTTTTCTGTCACCATCACAGCCACAATTTCTGTCACCATCACAGCCACAATTTCTGTCACCATCACAGCCACAATTTCTGTCACCATCACAGCCACAATTTTTGTCAAGACAAAAAAATAAATAACCATGCATAATCACAAAAAAGCACTCTAACCACACACCATTCAACTCATCCAAATAGTCCAAATACTTTTTGAGTTATCACAGGATCCAGATTCTGACTGACAGACAAACCCATAGGCGGACGGAAGAGAAGGAAACCTCTACAACTATTAACCGTTTACCCCTTATACAAATACTTATTTTGACGCATTTGTAGTCCCTAAAAAACTTAAATTTAATGAAATACATTTCATACTAGTTTCAAGTTTTAAAGGCTTTATTTCCAACTCTTAGTAACTGATGAGCAGCAAACAGCATAAAACCTGAACAGGGTGCAGGTTACTCACAGGCTGTTCTGGTTTTATGCTGTTTGCAAAAGCCATTTTCATGTGCTTCTTATGGGGGAAAGGGTTAAGTTACACCAGTAGGGGACTAATAAACCAATAGCAGTCAACCAACCAGACTGTCTTTGGGAAGTTGTAATGCTAGTGATAAAGTAACAAAAATAAAGTATTTTAAGTATTTTTCTATTTTGTACAGTGTTTTAAATAGAAATGGGAATTTTCTGAGTCAGGTTTAACATCCACTTTACTTTTTATGTATACCCAAGTATGTTAAAGACACATTTTTTGTGCAAATTTAATTTGTTTGCTTGAATCAATCACATTAATGAATGAAACAGAATGTCAGTCAAGCATGTGTTGAGAGTTTACATGAATACTCACTGTTGAAGATGCAGTGGCATATTTGCAGGAACCCAACGTCGACTGAAAATGTAAGCAGATGCATGTCATTATATGGTGTTGTCAATTTTAAAGTAGCTGCAACATTTTCCCGCTAACAGTGATGTTATATAAAATTATGTCATTTTACAGTGAATCAGACATGTTCATAATGTCTCTAGTTGCAATAATTCAACTCTCAGCTTTATAACCCAAAGTGTTGCTGAGAGATGCAATGCGCCGTCGTTTGTGCAAAGGTGAAAATTTAATCACTACTAAAAATGATAAGGAACACTGATACTGCAAAAACATATCAACTTTACCTGTTTAAAGCACTAACTCATGCAAATGGTACCATTAAAGCAAAAAATAATTGCTTTTTATTTACTTTGTTATTCTTTCGAACGCTCTATCCACCATTATTGGGAAACTGTCATAATGTTGCTGACAAAAAGTGTCGCTATCGGTTAGGTCGCAGTGTACCAATCTTTTGCAGATCATAATATTTGATGTAACCTTAGTTGATAACAATGTCAAACAGGTGTCAAATATTTACACTATTCCAAATTTCAAAATGAAAATGGAAGCAAGAATACAGTATTGAAACATTGTCGTGTTTTTTATAGGTTGCATGCAAAGGATAAAGTCCGTAGGCTGCCATTTAGGTAAATGTAATGTGCATTGAAAGTTTATTCATCGCTTTCCTTAATTGGTTACGAACGATGCCTGTTTATTATTGCACAAACTCTATCTAAAATACCCTCTGGTGGGGTGCAGAAACTTTGCAAAAGGAGGGCTTGAACGGGAGAAATCGTGTATTAACAAGGCAATTCACATGCCGTTCAAGCCCTGTTATGTGTTTTTCGTATCCATTGACTGGTCAACGCGAAGTTACTTCCCATTTTTCATTGGATTCAATGAAGTTATTATGAACTGTGTTAATAACTCCAGACTTCAACAACTTTCCAAGCATAAATGGGAAACTGAATAAGCACCAGTTTCCTCATGCATGCAGGGATAAAGGCAATGAATATTTCAATCCACTTTTCAAATTATGCCATATGCACTCTCTTGACAACAACTTTATTTATTGGCAACGTCAATGAAGTTAAGGTTATTTACTCAACACTTTCAAGTGACTATGCAAATGTAAGTGTTTATGAACCTTCAACGATCCTGCTGCATGCTTGAAATACTTCAGTGACAATATGTTGGCAGTATTAATTTTTAGAAAACTTAGTAGGAACAAAATAAGATGGACCTGTATGAATCATCGTCGAATGAAACATCTATGAAAACAAAGACTTATTCTGATGATATATTTATGCGTCACGACCAGTACATTCCAAAATAATTCCTCATTTCTTACTTTGCGCGGCTGCATTTCAACTTTGCATTAATCCACTGTTTAAACACATTTTCAATCGAAAACTGCCTATCCGAAGGTAAAGCCTCGTCATTTCTGATGATGACCAAGTGAGGCATATGTAAAACACAACCTTGAACTTTATGACGTCATATGAAATAATCGAATTATTTTGTCCATGTCGAATGAACAAGACATTTTATTTTCAATGTTATTTTAATTTATTTTGGTATGTGTGATTTGTTTATGCAATAAAAGCGAAAATACACATTTTCTCGGACATGATCATCTGCGGGCGCTCTCGGGCACTCTGGTAGGAACGGATTTTTCGAGCGCCCGCAGATGATCATGCACTCGAAAACGTTTATTATCCCTATAGTGATGGTCACCAAATCTGTGTGCAAAACTGCCATCGTGTTTATGAAGGGGTGCATATGAACTCCCAGAGCCGCCATAGCATAAAATATCAAAGGCTCTATGAGTGTGTTTGTATGTCTCTTGAAGTAATAATCTAGTTGAGAGGATTGTCATGGAAAAAAACTAGGCATGATATATATTTCACACTGTCGTCACATGCACCTAAAGGCTGTGTGCTGTAAACTGTGATCTGCAATCAAAACTTATGATTCTGCGCAGAAATTTGTATCGTGTTCTGAGAAAACTGGGATTAATGCATGTGAGTAAAAAGTAGTCCCAAATTAGCCTGTGCAGTTCGCACAGGGTAATCAGGGACATCACTTTCCGCTTTTATGGTATTTTTAGTTTCAAGGAAGTCCCTCCTTCCTGCAAATCAAGTTTAGGCGGAAAGTGTTGACCCTGATTAGCCTGTGCAGACTGCACAAGCTAATCTGGAACGACACTTTACGCACAGGCATTATGCCCAATCTTCTCAGAACGCGACACATTTGTTATTTTCCCCCTTCCTGCTTGACAACAAGTGTTGTTCAATAAATTAGTAAGTCCTGAAATCTGAATATGAATCAGTTCTGTCAATGCAAAGAGTAAATCTTGTGGTAATACTTACTACATGCGAAAAAGTGTTCAAACGAAATTGCCGAAAACTAAACCTGCAGTTTGACACTCACCCCACCCCCTTGGATTTACACCGATCGATTCAAGGTGCTGTCCTTGGCATTGTAATGTAAATGTGTGATACCAAACGACAATAAATTAAATCAAATATCCATAGATGATAATATTATATTTAATAAGTTGAATCAAATAAATACCTGTTGGTTTAACAGAATCTGCACTATTTTGTTCCGTAGCAATGCCATTTCTCGGTCAGCGAACTATGCTCTTCTCTCGACACCGGTTTTTGAAGGATGTGACGTAACGGTCACGTGCGTTCGAATGGTGCGTTCGTTCTAAATGATTTCGAACGAAAACTTAATGTTTAAGCGAATAAATTTATTTACCTATGAAAAGATTTGTATGATAGCACATGATGAGTGGAAATTAAATCCGACTAATATACTATTATCAAAGCGCCAACATCACTAAAAGTTTAGTATGTAGACATATCGAAATAGATCTACTCGTTATTACAGAGGTCCCGAGAAATCTCAATATGCTTTATTTTTTCAACTGTAGGAAGTGATAATATTTTAAAATAACGAAACGTATTGGATTTAAGTAATAAATGTATTAATTATTATGTATATAAGCACTGTGAAAACGACAATCAACAGCCTAGCATTCCTGAGGAGAATTTAATCTGGCAAGTTGCCGACAAGAGATCAAGGCGCATTCATACAAAACGCTTGTCAGACCAATCCTAAAGACGTGAAGCCCGTTTTGTGAAGGGTGATTACAGACGAACAAGTAGTACCAGCAATATGATTAGTCAGCTTGGATGGAGTATGCTACAACATCGCCGTGCAAACTCGAAAATGATTATGGTCTACCGCATAAACAATGACTTAATCGACATCCCACCAGTGAGATTCTTACATCATCTGACTCTTGGTGGACATGGCTATGGACACAGATTTCTCGTACCATTCTGCAGAAAAGATGTATTTAAGTACTCCGTCTTCCCCTCGGCGATTCAATTGTGGAACCAGCTACAACTGCAGCAGACCACGGCAGTAAGTCTTGAGGCCTTCAAGAGGGGTCTTGCAGGCACACCATAGACCAAGACATAGCTTTTTTATTTGGTTTTAATCTGCACTTTACACTCCGCACAACGCCTTTGTATATACACCTCTGTACGAAAATACCCCGGTGGGATAAATGTGCAGTATTGGAAGAAAAAGAGGATGTTAAAAGGCCATTATTATATCAATTACCGGGATTTTGGTAATGTTCGACCATGAACCGAAATTTTCGATATAACAGCAATTAAAATTATAATTTCTTATCACACTGATATAAGTGTTACTATCAATTACTTATTGTGAAATTACAAAACAAATAGTTCATCAATCAAATTAGCTATCAGTTACGGGGATTTCGTTGAGTTATATAACGTAACAAATAATATTAAAAAAAATATACATCGATGAATACCTATTGCGAAAAGTTATTTATTTCTAGCACCACTGTAACACGTCGTAACTTGCGAGATTTCGGTAGATCTTCCATCGCTAGAGATGAGCGTGGTCATTTTATATGTGAAATTATCAAAATCCCTAGTATAGAATGCTATTTTATTAAATAAAAGTACCTGAATGATGTGTGTACTTTCCGTTACAAAGATTGGTTCATGTCTTTTAAAGGGGCCTTTTCACAGATTTTGGCATTTTTTAACTTATTAATGAAATGCTTTATATTGATAAATGTAAACATTGGATCGTAAAAGCTTCAGTAAAAAATCAAGAATAAAATTAAAAAAGGAAAAGAACATTGCCCGGAGCAGGTTTCGAACCAGTGACCCCTGGAGTCCTGCCAGAGTCCTGAAGTAAAAACGCTTTAGCCTACTGAGCTATTCCGCCGAGACGTATGTTATGCCTTATATAAGCAATCTTCGTAGATTCCCAAAATTTAACGACAAAAACAGAACTCTCCAAATTATTCAATCGTTTCGCGTTGAAACGCTTTATACTTTTTAGATTTTAAAATCGTCAACAGATGCATATAATGGCTATATTAGACCATGGTAAATGTTCAGTATTACTGTTTCCTCACAAATATCATAACTAAAACGAAAATTAGCGAATCAGAAACAACTTTTTTCAATTTTGTCAATTTACCAAAGCGTGAAAAGATCCCTTAAAGCAAGCATATGATAAATATCCCCTTTCATCTGTACTTACAGGAGGGATTACGGTACTCGCCGCTGATCGTGCATCGAAATCCCCGCCATTAATAACTTATGTGTGAAAAAAAGTTTTTCTAACAAGGTTTTGTTTTGTCATAAACTAAATGGATAAATAACATTGTAGATAATATTTTAATTCTTATACCATAAGAACACGTCGTAAACTGGGGAAATTTCTGTAACCGCGATTGCCACTGAGGGTTGCAGCTTCAACTGATAGAATTACCTAATTTCCCGTTATGAACGCGTAAAAATGACACGAATGATTTGTGTTGTGCATTGTCATTTTCAAATATCGATATATGTTATTAAACAGATAAGATAGATATTATCAGTACATCTCCTTCTACTGTACCAACTTTGGGCTATTTGGGTACCCGTTACGTCACCCAACCCACAGTTATAAATATCGCTATATTGTGTCAAAAAGTACAGAAAACAATGCTGTTGTTTTTCAATCAATTGAATTTCTGAATACAATTGAATAAGTGTTATTTATTGCTAATACTACAATTATACTTATTAACTGGGGGGGGGGGGGGGGGGTGTATCGGTATCCGTGCTTTCGTCTGAAAGTGAAGGCTTTGAAATGTAGAAATGTTTGATAACTTTCAATCATATAGCTTGTTGCAGTACAAACATATAGCCAGTTGCAGTTCAAACATATAATACTAAATGCTGATTATTTAAGCTTTTGTCTATATAAAAGTATATATAAAAGTATTGCAAAACATTACTCCTACTGTTGTCTGTATAAAATGTGCATTGGAACACATCATACAAGAAAATAAAATAGATATAAAATAGATATTCACAACATCAATGAAACAAATAAAACTAATAAAGCATTGACAGAAATTCAGCAAGAACTTTGAAAGATTTCACAAAATGAATAGACTGAACAAAAACGACTTCGCATGCAAATATGGTGCTATACAAATTACTTAATAAAGATTGACGTATTTGGTGTGTTAAAATATCACATGATAACCTTGACACCATCCCTAGATTTAATGCTTAATAATATGTAAGAAATACAAGTTTTATATAATAAGAAATATGAAATTCTTCATATAATTAGAAACAAGAAATCTTCATATAATAAGAAACATCTAATTCTGTATATAATTAGAAACATGATTTTTTCATATAATTAGAAACATCAATTTCTTTATATAATAAGAAACATGAACATCCCTATAAATACTATATGGAGAGGGTGGTTTACATAAGACCAAAAACATCTAAATATTTGTAATAAATAATAATGCATAAAAGATTTGGTAAATCTTCTGATATAATACTGATTTTCCGGTACATAAATATAAGACGGGAAATAAGCATATGGGCGATTCTGACGAGAGTTTTTAGATCAACATGGCATTAAAATAAATACAATGTTTGCTCCGGGAAAAAAGGGTTTAATGCATGTGTGTAAAAAAAACCTGGGACGACGCTTTACACACATGCATTAAACTGCAGAGCCCCAGATAATTTTTTAAGATAAAGAGTATTTCACTCATGACCTTTTTAGCTGATGATTAAAATACAAAATCAAAGACTTTGGCGTGTGTATTTAAAATACTCCCGCAAAAGTCTAAAAGTCTTTGATTTTGAATTTTATAAAAAAAAATATACATGAACATGCAGAAAACATGTATTCATAATAAAGAACATCTACTCTTGTTTACATAAACATGCATTTTGAAATGGCTGATCAAATAATCCGAATTGGGGCACTGTTTGTCCAACTGATAATTGCACAAAATTCTTGTCAATTTTATGATTATTTTTTTCATTCATCAAAAGAATAATTGATGTGTATTTGGAAATTTTCCATGAGTATTTTACGCATATACGCATCTTATCTGGACCTGAATTTAAAACCCCTTTTCAGAGCGAGGCTATAATAATTTGAAAATAATTGAAAGCCTTTAAAGAGATCTTTTTACGGTTTAATAGATTCGCAAATTTTCGTTTTAGTTATGATATTTGTGAGGAAACAGTATTACTGAACATTTACCATAGTCTAATATAGGCATTATATGTATCTTTTGACGATTTGAAAACCTAAATATTATATGTATATCATATATGCAACGCGAAACGATTGAATAATTTGGAGAGTTCTGTTGTTGTCGTTTAAATTTACGAAACTACGAAGATTGCTTATATAAGGTATAAAATACTTAAACTGTGTAAACTCGGCGGAATAGCCAAGAGGGCTAATGCGTTTTTACTTCAGACTAACTCCAGGACTCCAGGAGTCACTGGTTTGAGCCCTGGTACCGGCTATTTTTTTTCCTTTTTTTAATTTTATTCTTGATTTTTTACTGGAGCTTTTAAGATCCAATGTTTGCATTTATCAATATAAAGCATTTAATGACAAACTTCAAAATATGCCAAAATCTGTGAAAAGGCCCCTTTAACAGATAGTGGAGAAAAGAAAGCTTTCAATAAATAATACAATATTCAAACATAACAGATATTTGTTTAGAAAAAAAACAACAAGGTTACAGTGAAATAAACATGAAACAAACAGCACAAATTCAGTTTGCCACCTTGGTAACAAAAAAACACATATTTTACAACAACATTTAGAAAGAATTCATGTTTTGTCATGTTGTCAATTAGATCCTTATACTTACAAAAGAGTGATTGAAAATTTCCTAATTTTAAGTATGTTATCAGATTCTTTAATGTAATGTATCTCCGATTAGAAGTTGAACAGAATTCTTTTGTGACTTCATGTAATTACTGTGTATCCCTGTACAAGACACACCCAAAAGTGAAACACATTTTGCATGGAAATAGGGTATATAATAAGCATGAGTAACAGCATCATTATTTGAGTGATTATATTCATTTGTGCATTCAACTTATGTTGATAAAATGCCTTCACAACATGTGTACCTAAAATAATAATTAATTATTTGGCATCCAAGATTAATCAAATGTAGTCTTAACTCTTTGAACTTAAACAACCATTTTTGGGTTAAGAATTTGCTACATATTGAATGGCAATAACAATGTTATATAATTAACCCATTTATGCCTAGTGGACTTTCCCATCCTTCTAAATTGGATCAATTTAATTCCAAAATTAGGGATGTCTAGTATATTTATTTTTATATTTAAAATTTTTCTTACAAAATTCCTTTAAGCAAGCAGCGCAGACCCTGATGAGAGGCCGCATCACATGATGCGGCGTCTCATCTGGGTCTTTGCTGTTTGCCAAGGCCTTTTTTTCTAGACGCTAGGCATAAATGGGTTAAAACAATCATGAACACATTGTATTAAAAGACAATCATTAACATACTGTATTCAAATACAATCATAACCATTCACTTTAAAAAAATGCATAAACACACTTTATTAGAAAACAATCATAAACACAGTGTATTCAAAAACATTCATAACCATCCACTATTGAAGAAATCATAAACATACTATATTCTAATACAATCACAAACCAACTGTATTCAAATACAAACATAAACATGCTGTATTCAAATACGATCATGAACAATGTTTTCAAATACAATCATAAACACACTGTATTCATATTCAAACAAAAAGGAATGATCCGAATTGCACTGAATACTCAAACAGTTATTTGTAGAGATTACGCATATTTGAACGCAAGAGGACCCACTATGTACATAAGTTAAATAAGTTAAAGGAAATCTCGACCCCAACCCAAGCTTTGCATAAACATCCCAGTTATAAGAAATCACACAATCCCAGCCCCTAACCTTAATGCTGAAGACCCTTCATCATAATGACATTCCCCAAATAATACCCAAGCCCCTTAAGCCCCCCTTAATAACATCCCAGCTTCAAAACACCTCTTAATGACACCCCAGCTCCAAAAGCCCCCCTTAATAAAACCCCAGCCCCCCCCCCCCCCCCCTTAATAACACCCCAGCCCCTAAGTCCTAATGCTGAAGACCCTTCTTTCTAAATATAACATCATTCACACCCCCGTCCCATCGGGACATCTGCAGCATGTTATCATAGCCCTTCTTCTCAACAAAACTCTTCAGGTCCCCGTCTTTTCCCACCTGATGTACATACTCGACCGTCATCATTTTTATGTCCACCTTATCAAAAGGGATCGTCTTAAGAACGCGAAGTTCGTCACCCTCAACATCCAGGCTGAAGAAGTCCACCGTGAGCTGGTTCAGCGCCAGAAGCAGGGAGTACAAAGGGAAGCACTGGACGGAGACTTCGTCCTTCGAGATCCCTTGTTGATGGATCCAGTCTTTTGCCTCGTTGTTGTCTACAACACGACCACGGTTAAATGCTTTATTGAACGTCACCTGGAATAGAAAATAAAGGCTACATGAATAATATAATTATGGTAGTCATGGCTGAAACAGGAATGTTCCATGCTTTTTTGGGGGCCAAACTTGATCTGAGGCCTTTAAGTGCAACCTTGAGCTGAAAGATAGGGTGCAACCATGAGCTGTAAGGTAGGGTGTGACCTTGAGCTGCAAGGTAGGGAGTCAGGTACTACCACGTTGTTTTTTTCTTTGAGAACCACTGGATATTGGACTTTTTTCCTTTAGGTATTTGACCCCTCTATCATGGAATTTTCCCAAAACAACCCCGCCCCCCCAATTGCTTTTATCTTAAACAATTAAAAACAAGTTTGTGTAAATATTAAACAATTAAAACAACTAAATATTGTATCTCTTCACAAAAATTGTTACAATATTAATTTCCCAGAAAAAAGCCTTCCAATGTTTGGATTTTTCTAACCCTACCATGGCTGGGAAGGGCTGCAGACTCACGCAGGAATGATAGTGAAAGCCTCTTAATGTTAGGACTTCAGGTAAACTTACCATGGCCGGGTAGGGCTGAGGACTCAAGCAGGCATTGACAGTGAAAGCCTTCCAATGTTTGAACTTCAGGTAAACTTACCATGGCTGGGTAGGGCTGTGGACTCAAGCAGGCATTGACAGTGAAAGCCTTCCAATGTTTGGACTTCAGGTAAACTTACCATGGCCGGGTAGGGCTGTGGACTCAAGCAGGAATGACAGTGAAAGCCTTCCAATGTTTGGACTTCAGGTAAACTTACCATGGCTGGGTAGGGCTGTGGACTCAAGCAGGCATTGACAGTGAAAGCCTTCCAATGTTTGGACTTCATGTAAACTTACCATGGCTGGGTAGGGCTGTGGACTCAAGCAGGCATTGACGGTAAAAGCCTTCGAATGTTTGGACTTCAGGTAAACTTACCATGGCAGGATAGGGCTGTGGACTCAAGCAGGCATCGACAGTGAAAGCTTTCAAATGTTTGGACTTCAGCTATACTTACCATGGCAGGATAGGGCTGTGGACTCAAGCAGGCATCGACAGTGAAAGCTTTCAAATGTTTGGACTTTAGCTATACTTACCATGGCAGGATAGGGCTGTGGACTCAAGCAGGCATTGACAGTGAAAGCCTTCCAATGTTTGGACTTCAGGTAAACTTACCATGGCTGGGTAGGTCTGTGGACTCAAGCAGGCATTGACAATGAAAGCCTTCCAATGTTTGGACTTCAGGTAAACTTACCATGGCTGGGTAGGGCTGTGGACTCAAGCAGGCATCGACAGTGAAAGCCTTCCAATGTTTGGACTTCAGGTAAACTTACCATGGCTGGGTAGGGCTGAGGACTCAAGCAGGCATTGACAGTGAAAGCCTTCCAATGTTTGGACTTCAGGTAAACTTACCATGGCTGGGTAGGGCTGTGGACTCAAGCAGGCATCAACAGTGAAAGCCTTCCAATGTTTGGACTTCAGGTAAACTTACCATTGCAGGATAGGGCTACAGACTCAAGCAGGCATTGACAGTGAAAGCCTTCCCATGTTTGGACTTCAGGTAAACTTACCATGGCTGGGTAGGGCTGTGGACTCAAGCAGGCATCGACAGTGAAAGCCTTCCAATGTTTGGACTTCAGGTAAACTTACCATGGTTGGGTAGGGCTGTGGACTCAAGCTGGCATAGACAATGAAAGCCTTCCAATGTTTGGACTTCAGGTAAACTTACCATGGCTGGGTAGGGCTGTGGACTCAAGCAGGCATAGACAATGAAAGCCTTCCAATGTTTGGACTTCAGGTAAACTTACTATGGCTGGGTAGGGCTGTGGACTCAAGCTGGCATAGACAATGAAAGCCTTCCAATGTTTGGACTTCAGGTAAACTTACCATGGCTGGGTAGGGCTGTGGACTCAAGCTGGCATAGACAATGAAAGCCTTCCAATGTTTGGACTTCAGGTAAACTTACCATGGCTGGGTAGGGCTGTGGACTCAAGCAGGCATAGACAATGAAAGCCTTCCAATGTTAGGACTTCAGGTAAACTTACCATGGCTGGGTAGGGCTGTGGACTCAAGCAGGCATCGACAGTGAAAGCCTTCCAATGTTTGGACTTCAGGTAAACTTACCATGTTTGGGTAGGGCTGTGGACTCAAGCAGGCATTGACAGTGAAAGCCTTCCAATGTTTGGACTTCAGGTAAACTTACCATGGCTGGGTAGGGCTGTGGACTCAAGCTGGCATAGACAATGAAAGCCTTCCAATGTTTAGACTTCAGGTAAACTTACCATGCCTGGGTAGGGCTGTGGACTCAAGCAGGCATAGACAATGAAAGCCTTCCAATGTTTGGACTTCAGGTAAACTTACCATGGCTGGGTAGGGCTGAGGACTCAAGCAGGCATTGACAGTGAAAGCCTTCCAATGTTTGGACTTCAGGTAAACTTACCATGGCTGGGTAGGGCTGTGGACTCAAGCAGGCATCGACAGTGAAAGCCTTCCAATGTTTGGACTTCAGGTAAACTTACCATGGCTGGGTAGGGCTGTGGACTCAAGCAGGCATCGACAGTGAAAGCCTTCCCATGTTTGGACTTCAGGTAAACTTACCATGGCAGGATAGGGCTACAGACTCAAGCAGGCATTGACAGTGAAAGCCTTCCCATGTTTGGACTTCAGGTAAACTTACCATGGCTGGGTAGGGCTGTGGACTCAAGCTGGCATAGACAATGAAAGCCTTCCAATGTTTGGACTTCAGGTAAACTTACCATGGCTGGGGAGGGCTGTGGACTCAAGCAGGCACAGACAATGAAAGCCTTCCAATGTTTGGACTTCAGGTAAACTTACCATGGCTGGGTAGGGCTGTGGACTCAAGCTGGCATAGACAATGAAAGCCTTCCAATGTTTGGACTTCAGGTAAACTTACCATGGCTGGGGAGGGCTGTGGACTCAAGCAGGCATAGACAATGAAAGCCTTCCAATGTTTGGACTTCAGGTAAACTTACCATGGCTGGGTAGGGCTGTGGACTCAAGCTGGCATAGACAATGAAAGCCTTCCAATGTTTGGACTTCAGGTAAACTTACCATGGCTGGGTAGGGCTGTGGACTCAAGCAGGCATAGACAATGAAAGCCTTCCAATGTTAGGACTTCAGGTAAACTTACCATGGCTGGGTAGGGCTGTGGACTCAAGCAGGCATCGACAGTGAAAGCCTTCCAATGTTTGGACTTCAGGTAAACTTACCATGTTTGGGTAGGGCTGTGGACTCAAGCAGGCATTGACAGTGAAAGCCTTCCAATGTTTGGACTTCAGGTAAACTTACCATGGCTGGGTAGGGCTGTGGACTCAAGCTGGCATAGACAATGAAAGCCTTCCAATGTTTGGACTTCAGGTAAACTTACCATGGCTGGGTAGGGCTGTGGACTCAAGCAGGCATAGACAATGAAAGCCTTCCAATGTTTGGACTTCAGGTAAACTTACCATGGCTGGGTAGGGCTGAGGACTCAAGCAGGCATTGACAGTGAAAGCCTTCCAATGTTTGGACTTCAGGTAAACTTACCATGGCTGGGTAGGGCTGTGGACTCAAGCAGGCATCGACAGTGAAAGCCTTCCAATGTTTGGACTTCAGGTAAACTTACCATGGCTGGGTAGGGCTGTGGACTCAAGCAGGCATCGACAGTGAAAGCCTTCCCATGTTTGGACTTCAGGTAAACTTACCATGGCAGGATAGGGCTACAGACTCAAGCAGGCATTGACAGTGAAAGCCTTCCCATGTTTGGACTTCAGGTAAACTTACCATGGCTGGGTAGGGCTGTGGACTCAAGCTGGCATAGACAATGAAAGCCTTCCAATGTTTGGACTTCAGGTAAACTTACCATGGCTGGGGAGGGCTGTGGACTCAAGCAGGCATAGACAATGAAAGCCTTCCAATGTTTGGACTTCAGGTAAACTTACCATGGCTGGGTAGGGCTGTGGACTCAAGCTGGCATAGACAATGAAAGCCTTCCAATGTTTGGACTTCAGGTAAACTTACCATGGCTGGGGAGGGCTGTGGACTCAAGCAGGCATAGACAATGAAAGCCTTCCAATGTTTGGACTTCAGGTAAACTTACCATGGCTGGGTAGGGCTGTGGACTCAAGCAGGCATCGAAAGTGAAAGCCTTCCAATGTTTGGACTTCAGGTAAACTTACCATGGCTGGATATGGCTGAGGACTCAAGCAGGCATCGAAAGTGAAAGCCTTCCAATGTTTGGACTTCAGGTAAACTTACCAAGGCTGGGTAGGGCTGAGGACTCAAGCAGGACAGTGAATGCCTTCGGATGTTTGGACTTCAGCTAAACTAACTATGTTTGGGTAGGGCTACAGACTCAAACAGGCATCGACAGTGAAAGCCTTCCGATGTTTGGACTTCAGGTAAACTTACCATGGCAGGATAGGGCTGAGGACTCAAGCAGGCATTGACAGTGAAAGCCTTCCGATGTTTGGACTTCAGGTAATCTTACCAAGGCTGGGTAGGGCTGTGGACACAAGCAGGCATTGACAGTGAAAGCCTTCTGATGTTTGGACTTCAGGTAAACTTACCAAGGTTGGGTAGGGCTGTGGACTCAAGCAGGCATTGACAGTGAAAGCCTTCTGATGTTTGGACTTCAGGTAAACTTACCATGGCAGGATAGGGCTGAGGACTCAAGCAGGCATTTACAATGAAAGCCTTCCAATGTTTGGACTTCAGGTAAACTTACTATGGCTGGGTAGGGCTGTGGACTCAAGCAGGCATTGACAGTGAAAGCCTTCCAATGATTGGACTTCAGGTAAACTTACCATGGCTGGGTAGGGCTGTGGACTCAAGCAGGCATTGACAGTGAAAGCCTTCCGATGTTTGGACTTCAGGTAAACTTACCAAGGCTGGGTAGGGCTGTGGGCTTAAGCAGGCATTGACAGTGAAAGCCTTCCAATGTTTGGATTTTTCTAACCCTACCATGGCCGGGTAGGGCTGCAGACTCAAGCAGGAATGACAGTGAAAACCTTTCGAGGTTTGGACTTCAGGTAAACTTACCATGGCAGGATAGGGCTGAGGACTCAAGCAGGCATTGACAGTGAAAGCCTTCCGATGTTTGGACTTCAGTTAAACTTACCATGGCTGGGTAGGGCTGTGGACTCAAGCAGGCATCGACAGTGAAAGCCTTTCGATGTTTGGACTTCAGGTAAACTTACCATGGCTGGGTAGGGCTGAGGACTCAAGCAGGCATTGACAGTGAAAGCCTTACGATGTTTGGACTTCAGCTATACTTACCATGGCTGGGTAGGGCTGTGGACTCAAGCAGGCATCGACAGTGAAAGCCTTCCAATGTTTGGACTCAAGCAGGCATCGACAGTGAAAGCCTTTCGATGTTTGGACTTCAGGTAAACTTACCATGGCTGGGTAGGGCTGAGGACTCAAGCAGGCATTGACAGTGAAAGCCTTTCGATGTTTGGACTTCAGCTATACTTACCATGGCTGGGTAGGGCTGTGGACTCAAGCAGGCATCGACAGGCTGGGTAGGGCTGAGGACTCAAGCAGGCATTGACAGTGAAAGCCTTTCGTTGTTTGGACTTCAGCTATACTTACCATGGCTGGGTAGGGCTGTGGACTCAAGCAGGCATCGACAGTGAAAGCCTTCCAATGTTTGGACTCAAGCAGGCATCGACAGTGAAAGCCTTTCGATGTTTGGACTTTAGGTAAACTTACCATGGCTGGGTAGGGCTGAGGACTCAAGCAGGCATTGACAGTGAAAGCCTTTCGATGTTTGGACTTCAGCTATACTTACCATGGCTGGGTAGGGCTGTGGACTCAAGCAGGCATCGACAGTGAAAGCCTTCCAATGTTTGGACTTCAGGTAAACTTACCATGTTTGGGTAGGGCTGTGGACTCAAGCAGGCATTGACAGTGAAAGCCTTCCAATGTTTGGACTTCAGGTAAACTTACCATGGCTGGGTAGGGCTGTGGACTCAAGCTGGCATAGACAATGAAAGCCTTCCAATGTTTGGACTTCAGGTAAACTTACCATGGCTGGGTAGGGCTGTGGACTCAAGCAGGCATAGACAATGAAAGCCTTCCAATGTTTGGACTTCAGGTAAACTTACCATGGCTGGGTAGGGCTGAGGACTCAAGCAGGCATTGACAGTGAAAGCCTTCCAATGTTTGGACTTCAGGTAAACTTACCATGGCTGGGTAGGGCTGTGGACTCAAGCAGGCATCGACAGTGAAAGCCTTCCAATGTTTGGACTTCAGGTAAACTTACCATGGCTGGGTAGGGCTGTGGACTCAAGCAGGCATCGACAGTGAAAGCCTTCCCATGTTTGGACTTCAGGTAAACTTACCATGGCAGGATAGGGCTACAGACTCAAGCAGGCATTGACAGTGAAAGCCTTCCCATGTTTGGACTTCAGGTAAACTTACCATGGCTGGGTAGGGCTGTGGACTCAAGCTGGCATAGACAATGAAAGCCTTCCAATGTTTGGACTTCAGGTAAACTTACCATGGCTGGGGAGGGCTGTGGACTCAAGCAGGCATAGACAATGAAAGCCTTCCAATGTTTGGACTTCAGGTAAACTTACCATGGCTGGGTAGGGCTGTGGACTCAAGCTGGCATAGACAATGAAAGCCTTCCAATGTTTGGACTTCAGGTAAACTTACCATGGCTGGGGAGGGCTGTGGACTCAAGCAGGCATAGACAATGAAAGCCTTCCAATGTTTGGACTTCAGGTAAACTTACCATGGCTGGGTAGGGCTGTGGACTCAAGCAGGCATCGAAAGTGAAAGCCTTCCAATGTTTGGACTTCAGGTAAACTTACCATGGCTGGATATGGCTGAGGACTCAAGCAGGCATCGAAAGTGAAAGCCTTCCAATGTTTGGACTTCAGGTAAACTTACCAAGGCTGGGTAGGGCTGAGGACTCAAGCAGGACAGTGAATGCCTTCGGATGTTTGGACTTCAGCTAAACTAACTATGTTTGGGTAGGGCTACAGACTCAAACAGGCATCGACAGTGAAAGCCTTCCGATGTTTGGACTTCAGGTAAACTTACCATGGCAGGATAGGGCTGAGGACTCAAGCAGGCATTGACAGTGAAAGCCTTCCGATGTTTGGACTTCAGGTAATCTTACCAAGGCTGGGTAGGGCTGTGGACACAAGCAGGCATTGACAGTGAAAGCCTTCTGATGTTTGGACTTCAGGTAAACTTACCAAGGTTGGGTAGGGCTGTGGACTCAAGCAGGCATTGACAGTGAAAGCCTTCTGATGTTTGGACTTCAGGTAAACTTACCATGGCAGGATAGGGCTGAGGACTCAAGCAGGCATTTACAATGAAAGCCTTCCAATGTTTGGACTTCAGGTAAACTTACTATGGCTGGGTAGGGCTGTGGACTCAAGCAGGCATTGACAGTGAAAGCCTTCCAATGATTGGACTTCAGGTAAACTTACCATGGCTGGGTAGGGCTGTGGACTCAAGCAGGCATTGACAGTGAAAGCCTTCCGATGTTTGGACTTCAGGTAAACTTACCAAGGCTGGGTAGGGCTGTGGGCTTAAGCAGGCATTGACAGTGAAAGCCTTCCAATGTTTGGATTTTTCTAACCCTACCATGGCCGGGTAGGGCTGCAGACTCAAGCAGGAATGACAGTGAAAACCTTTCGAGGTTTGGACTTCAGGTAAACTTACCATGGCAGGATAGGGCTGAGGACTCAAGCAGGCATTGACAGTGAAAGCCTTCCGATGTTTGGACTTCAGTTAAACTTACCATGGCTGGGTAGGGCTGTGGACTCAAGCAGGCATCGACAGTGAAAGCCTTTCGATGTTTGGACTTCAGGTAAACTTACCATGGCTGGGTAGGGCTGAGGACTCAAGCAGGCATTGACAGTGAAAGCCTTACGATGTTTGGACTTCAGCTATACTTACCATGGCTGGGTAGGGCTGTGGACTCAAGCAGGCATCGACAGTGAAAGCCTTCCAATGTTTGGACTCAAGCAGGCATCGACAGTGAAAGCCTTTCGATGTTTGGACTTCAGGTAAACTTACCATGGCTGGGTAGGGCTGAGGACTCAAGCAGGCATTGACAGTGAAAGCCTTTCGATGTTTGGACTTCAGCTATACTTACCATGGCTGGGTAGGGCTGTGGACTCAAGCAGGCATCGACAGGCTGGGTAGGGCTGAGGACTCAAGCAGGCATTGACAGTGAAAGCCTTTCGTTGTTTGGACTTCAGCTATACTTACCATGGCTGGGTAGGGCTGTGGACTCAAGCAGGCATCGACAGTGAAAGCCTTCCAATGTTTGGACTCAAGCAGGCATCGACAGTGAAAGCCTTTCGATGTTTGGACTTCAGGTAAACTTACCATGGCTGGGTAGGGCTGAGGACTCAAGCAGGCATTGACAGTGAAAGCCTTTCGATGTTTGGACTTCAGCTATACTTACCATGGCTGGGTAGGGCTGTGGACTCAAGCAGGCATCGACAGTGAAAGCCTTCCAATGTTTGGACTTCAGGTAAACTTACCATGTTTGGGTAGGGCTGTGGACTCAAGCAGGCATTGACAGTGAAAGCCTTCCAATGTTTGGACTTCAGGTAAACTTACCATGGCTGGGTAGGGCTGTGGACTCAAGCTGGCATAGACAATGAAAGCCTTCCAATGTTTGGACTTCAGGTAAACTTACCATGGCTGGGTAGGGCTGTGGACTCAAGCAGGCATAGACAATGAAAGCCTTCCAATGTTTGGACTTCAGGTAAACTTACCATGGCTGGGTAGGGCTGAGGACTCAAGCAGGCATTGACAGTGAAAGCCTTCCAATGTTTGGACTTCAGGTAAACTTACCATGGCTGGGTAGGGCTGTGGACTCAAGCAGGCATCGACAGTGAAAGCCTTCCAATGTTTGGACTTCAGGTAAACTTACCATGGCTGGGTAGGGCTGTGGACTCAAGCAGGCATCGACAGTGAAAGCCTTCCCATGTTTGGACTTCAGGTAAACTTACCATGGCAGGATAGGGCTACAGACTCAAGCAGGCATTGACAGTGAAAGCCTTCCCATGTTTGGACTTCAGGTAAACTTACCATGGCTGGGTAGGGCTGTGGACTCAAGCTGGCATAGACAATGAAAGCCTTCCAATGTTTGGACTTCAGGTAAACTTACCATGGCTGGGGAGGGCTGTGGACTCAATCAGGCATAGACAATGAAAGCCTTCCAATGTTTGGACTTCAGGTAAACTTACCATGGCTGGGTAGGGCTGTGGACTCAAGCTGGCATAGACAATGAAAGCCTTCCAATGTTTGGACTTCAGGTAAACTTACCATGGCTGGTGAGGGCTGTGGACTCAAGCAGGCATAGACAATGAAAGCCTTCCAATGTTTGGACTTCAGGTAAACTTACCATGGCTGGGTAGGGCTGTGGACTCAAGCAGGCATCGAAAGTGAAAGCCTTCCAATGTTTGGACTTCAGGTAAACTTACCATGGCTGGATATGGCTGAGGACTCAAGCAGGCATCGAAAGTGAAAGCCTTCCAATGTTTGGACTTCAGGTAAACTTACCAAGGCTGGGTAGGGCTGAGGACTCAAGCAGGACAGTGAATGCCTTCGGATGTTTGGACTTCAGGTAAACTAACTATGTTTGGGTAGGGCTACAGACTCAAACAGGCATCGACAGTGAAAGCCTTCCGATGTTTGGACTTCAGGTAAACTTACCATGGCAGGATAGGGCTGAGGACTCAAGCAGGCATTGACAGTGAAAGCCTTCCGATGTTTGGACTTCAGGTAATCTTACCAAGGCTGGGTAGGGCTGTGGACACAAGCAGGCATTGACAGTGAAAGCCTTCTGATGTTTGGACTTCAGGTAAACTTACCAAGGTTGGGTAGGGCTGTGGACTCAAGCAGGCATTGACAGTGAAAGCCTTCTGATGTTTGGACTTCAGGTAAACTTACCATGGCAGGATAGGGCTGAGGACTCAAGCAGGCATTTACAATGAAAGCCTTCCAATGTTTGGACTTCAGGTAAACTTACTATGGCTGGGTAGGGCTGTGGACTCAAGCAGGCATTGACAGTGAAAGCCTTCCAATGATTGGACTTCAGGTAAACTTACCATGGCTGGGTAGGGCTGTGGACTCAAGCAGGCATTGACAGTGAAAGCCTTCCGATGTTTGGACTTCAGGTAAACTTACCAAGGCTGGGTAGGGCTGTGGGCTTAAGCAGGCATTGACAGTGAAAGCCTTCCAATGTTTGGATTTTTCTAACCCTACCATGGCCGGGTAGGGCTGCAGACTCAAGCAGGAATGACAGTGAAAACCTTTCGAGGTTTGGACTTCAGGTAAACTTACCATGGCAGGATAGGGCTGAGGACTCAAGCAGGCATTGACAGTGAAAGCCTTCCGATGTTTGGACTTCAGTTAAACTTACCATGGCTGGGTAGGGCTGTGGACTCAAGCAGGCATCGACAGTGAAAGCCTTTCGATGTTTGGACTTCAGGTAAACTTACCATGGCTGGGTAGGGCTGAGGACTCAAGCAGGCATTGACAGTGAAAGCCTTTCGATGTTTGGACTTCAGCTATACTTACCATGGCTGGGTAGGGCTGTGGACTCAAGCAGGCATCGACAGTGAAAGCCTTCCAATGTTTGGACTCAAGCAGGCATCGACAGTGAAAGCCTTTCGATGTTTGGACTTCAGGTAAACTTACCATGGCTGGGTAGGGCTGAGGACTCAAGCAGGCATTGACAGTGAAAGCCTTTCGATGTTTGGACTTCAGCTATACTTACCATGGCTGGGTAGGGCTGTGGACTCAAGCAGGCATCGACAGGCTGGGTAGGGCTGAGGACTCAAGCAGGCATTGACAGTGAAAGCCTTTCGTTGTTTGGACTTCAGCTATACTTACCATGGCTGGGTAGGGCTGTGGACTCAAGCAGGCATCGACAGTGAAAGCCTTCCAATGTTTGGACTCAAGCAGGCATCGACAGTGAAAGCCTTTCCATGTTTGGACTTCAGGTAAACTTACCATGGCTGGGTAGGGCTGAGGACTCAAGCAGGCATTGACAGTGAAAGCCTTTCGATGTTTGGACTTCAGCTATACTTACCATGGCTGGGTAGGGCTGTGGACTCAAGCAGGCATCGACAGTGAAAGCCTTCCAATGTTTGGACTTCAGCTATACTTACCATGGCAGGATAGGGCTGTGGACTTAAGCAGGCATTGACAGTGAAAGCCTTTCGATGTTTGGACTTCAGGGCCTGGTAGTTAGACGGATCAGCCTCCACCAGCAGTCCATTCCACTTGCGGACTTTTTCGAAGAACAGAGTATTTGACCCCTTTTCCCCATTCAAAGCTCCACATTCAACATAGAAACCTCCTTCCTAAAAAAGTAAACAGTACAGTGTGTTTTTTTGTCTTACTGAAATTAGGCCCCTTTCTGAATGTCAAACAAGGGCTGTTTGTAAAACATGCATGCCCCCCATATGGGCTGTCCGTTGTACTGGCAGCCATTGTGTGAATATGACTTTTGTCACTGTGACCTTGACCTTTGACCTAGTGACCTGAAAATCAATAGGGGCCATCTGCAAGTCACGATCAATGTACCTATGAAGTGTCATGATCCTAGGCAAAAGCGTTCTTGAGTTATCATCCAAAAATCATTTTACTATTTTGGGGACTGTGACCTTGACCTTTGACCTTGTGACCTCAAAATCAATAGGGGTCATCTGCAAGTCATGATCAATGTACCTATGAAGTTTCATGATCCTAGGCGTATGCGTTCTTGAGTTATCGTCTGACAACCTCCTGGTGGACGGACGGACGGACCGACCGACCGACATGAGCACAGCAATATACCCCCGCTTCTTCGAAGGGGGGCATAAAAAGCATATATTTTTCCCATATTCCAAGTTGAAGGTTTACCCCCAAGAAATATGTTTTGATTAATTTAAGATTTAATAACTCCCCATCCAGCACTATAGGTTGAACCTTAGTATGTATAATACTGCAAAACACTTTTATTCTCATATTAAAGTATGTGTAAGTACAAAAAAAAAAACAATTTCTCAATTTTTGTCAAAACAACATGTTTTTTTCCCATCCAAAAGGCCCCAGCTCCTGACATAACTGGGGCAACTCAGTAAATCTCAGTGCTTTTTGCAAACAAGGGAGGCAAATGCTGTAACAATTACCTCCCCTGTCCTGCTTATATTTATATTAATCAACAAAATTAAACATTAACACAATATTTAATATACAAAATATACAAAAAATCTCATATTCTGATAATATTTTTACTGATCCACTGTATTTTACTAAAAGGAAGATGTTTGATTGGAATTATAATTATAGATTTAGGATTACAGACCAGTTGCTTCAGTAATATTGTTCAGAGTGTGCCCTGTTGGCCGTGTATGCATTCTTGAGTTATCATTCAAAAACCATTTTACTATTTCCAGTCACGGTGACCTTGACCTTTGACCTAGTGACCTCAAAATCAATAGGGGTCATCTGCAAGTCATGATCAATTTACCTATGAAGTTTCATGATCCTAGGCCCAAGCGTTCTTGAGTTATCATCCGGAAACCACCTGGTGGACCGACAGACCGACCGACATGTGCAAAGCAATATACCCCTTCTTCTTCGAAGGGGGGCATAATAAATGATCTTCTGGTATGCAGGAACAATATTTGGAAGATACCGTAAAATCACTATTTTTGTCAGCATTGTCCATTATTACTGGTAAAGGTATTTGTCAATGAGGAACAAAAAATCAGGAATTTGCGTCGCTCATTTTCTGATGTGTCTGTGTTAAATTTGTGGATCAGTCGACCGATGAAAGAAATAGAACTTAAATCCCCATGATCATAATGATTTTACATTAAATACACCAATGAAATGAAGAGTATGAGTATGTTGTGTTACCACCAAATGTTGTGTAACCACCAAGTGTCGTGTAACCACCAACTTAATTTGAATGATGATTTCAACTGACTATTTCGTTCTGGGTGCATTGATTTTTCTTGATTTTTCTATCATTTCATGCCTTTTTATTGACTATCTCTTTCCAAATAATAATATTAAACTACTATATATAATTGAGCAAAAAAATTATTAAATACAGAATATAACACAAACACATCTGAAAATGACCGATAAAACCCTTTTTCTCTCTCTCCAAAATTAGAAATCGACAAATGAATGTGTCTATAAATAAGTCTAAAAAAAATAAATATGAAATTTCATTCCAAAGAATAATACAGATTTTACAGTATTTATAAAATACAAAATGTACCATATAGTTTAGCCTGCTGTCGATGAAAGGCGTCTGCCCGTTTGAAAACTCCAGACGGTCTGGGCTGTCCAGATGATATGCCTCTACAGACGGCGGCTCGATGTAGTAGTCCCGAATGAGCTGAATCAATCTCGGGTCGTCTTGACTGACCTTCGCCTCGTTAAGCTTCTCCATGGCGGCCTTATATAACAAAGACAGGCCAAATGTTCTCTTTCATCAAACTATCAAGTGTTATATAGTGTTATATATGATCGGAAAGGGTCTTTTTTTATGAAAAGGAATACTGTTCAAATTACCCTGTAGGACTGTACATGTATCATACCTCAGCAAAAAAACTATCAAGTGTTATATATCATTAGAAAGGGTGTTTTTTTAGAAAAGGAATACTGGAAGGAATTAGTGAGGTCAAATCTGATCCCTAAAATTTCACAGATGAAGATAAAAAATATAATTTGTGTATGTTTTGTATGTTTGCAACATTATTTCCATAAAATGTAATCTTTTCTGGTAATATTGAGCTATACCTTAATGTAATACAAGGTGGCGCTTTTTGTCACCAGTAAAACAAGATGGATAGGGTATGAATCACATTTTCAGGCTACTTGGGAATATGCTGATATTGTTACCTTATAGTCAAAAGACGCGTTCCTCACACGGGGGATCACCATCGGTTGAAAACTCTGCTCATGGACAGCAGAACGACGTTCAGCTGAAAACGAGCCCTGGAGAATCGGGGCTTTTTGATTGGCTGGGGGAGCTTGCATGTAAATGTCCCCAGCAGTATGTGGCTCTGTACCGGTATGGCTTTGGTAGAGCAAATACACAAATGCTGCCAGCACAGTTGCCCCGATCCCGTAACTCAGCTTTGAAAACTTCATGTTGGCTGAGAAAACTATAATGATAAAAACAAAGTTTAAACAAGAGCTTTTGAATTAACATTTGAGTTGCAATCCTATGAGGCTAAATTTTATTTACACTTAAATAAATATTGCTGGGCCAAGTGTGAGGTTGAGCACTCTAAAATCTGTTTAAACCCCTTAATAAATATTGCTGGGCCAAGTGTGAGGTTGAGCACTCTAAAATCGGTTTAAACCCCTTAATAAATATTGCTGGGCCAAGTGTGAGGTTGAGCACTCTAAAACCGGTTTAAACTCCCAGTGCAATGATTGATCGTTCCAAGGCGGTGACCCCAGCTTTATTTTGCTTAGTGTGTTTGTTGTTTCGTATTGTGCCATACTATTTTGGCAATTGGTCACTTGCCTTTAATAAAGAACCACGAAATTGTGCATAATAAGAATGCAATACTGCTGCAGCAGCTGGAGTTTCGCTTCTTTATATTCACTTCTGTATTTTACCATGTGTTACGCGCAATCATATAAGATTTCAAGATTTATTTACAACATTTCCAGACGACCACTAGCCCATGTGGACACATTTAAGTACATGCAATTGATGACGTCATTTATAGTACCATATACATATTTCTGACCAGTACTTAGGAGTAAGCAAGGTTGCTGAACATTATGAATACTACAATGTACGTACATGTACATACATAATATCAATCATTAACAGCAGTATATAATACCTGCATTTACTCGTTGCACAAAACGATATTGAGACAATAACAAGAGCTAACTCAAAACTAATGAAAATAAATAATTAATTAAATTAAACCAATTTTTTCTTAGCAAAATGGAGAGGAAAAAAGTTTTCTAATAGAGTTAGTAAGAAAAAACTTGTATAACGCGAACACACTTTTAAAATTGAGATGTGTGGCTATAAAATTGCGCATAATACATGGTAAAGTACAGAAATACGTTCTAGGTTGAGCTGCTATTTTGGAAACAGACCAACCAACCTACAAACCCAATGCCAATTGATGTCACATAACATGCACAATCCTTGATTGTTCAGATGTTTTTAAATGTCTATTAAACATGATATTAGATACAATTCTGATGTTAAAGGTGTTAATCATAGCTACATAGCAGCGTTTACTTTTGATTTCTACATGTAAATTCTAACCCCTGACCTCCTGATCACTAGGCAGAAACTATATCCACTATGCAACAACAACCAGTAGTGTAATTAAGATCACTTTTAGTTGAAACTTATTTAATATAGCTCAATTGCATCAAAGCCTTACGCTAATTGAAACGCTTTTGAGTCAGTTTTCTGGGTAGAACCAGTACTTGAATTTTGTCTTTTGGGGGAGTTCTGTGGTATTTTGGTACGCAGTCATACAAGCCTAGTAATCTGAGGCTATTTATTTATCAGGTAAAATCAAACTACTG
Source organism: Dreissena polymorpha (assembly GCF_020536995.1). Taxonomy (NCBI): domain Eukaryota; kingdom Metazoa; phylum Mollusca; class Bivalvia; order Myida; family Dreissenidae; genus Dreissena; species Dreissena polymorpha. The sequence continues at coordinate 178,188,317 of NC_068355.1, read as the reverse complement.
TCAGCAATTACACCTTCTTACATGTAAATATAACCAAGGAGCAGAATTAACACGGTTATCAGGGGTTAACACACAGGCTGGACAGAATGTAAACACACCATTAAGACCTTAATTTTTTGCAAATACATGGATCTGAAGTTATTGAAAATCATTTGCAAAATTCTTTTGTGCATAAAAGACAGATTTTCTTGCAGTTTGTGCCAATATCTTAAGGTATGAGAATAAATCCTTGAATACGTCTGAAATCAGTGACAACATTTCATGCTGCGTGAAGCAAAACCGTATAAATTAATACAGTACACATAGAAAATTTTAACAAGAACACATTCTTATTAAATAAAATAATTCTGATGTATTTCACATTGCCATAACCCATAAGCAGCATAAAAATCTGTCATTTATGCACTTGTTGAAATTCTTAAGAAAAATTGTGTAAAAAAGTTATTCGAAAAACAGCACCACTTACTGGTTCCCACAAAGTCACGTGATCCTGCACCCTGATACCTATGAATAGTGCTTTACAATGAATATCAGCCAACTCTCTGTATGCACCCCTGATACCTATGAATAGTGCTTTACAATGAATATCAGCCAACTCTCTGTATGCACCCCTGATACCTATGAATAGTGCTTAACAATGAATATCAGCCAACTCTCTGTATGCAGCCCTGATACCTATGAATAGTGCTTTACAATGAATATCAGCCAACTCTCTGTATGCACCCCTGATACCTATAAATAGTGCTTTACAATGAATATCAGCCAACTCTCTGTATGCACCCCTGATACCTATGAATAGTGCTTTACAATGAATATCAGCCAACTCTCTGTATGCAGCCCTGATATCTATGAATAGTGCTTTACAATGAATATCAGCCAACTCTCTGTATGCAGCCCTGATACCTATGAATAGTGCTTTACAGTGAATATCAGCCAACTCTCTGTATGCACCCCTGATACCTATGAATAGTGCTTTACAATGAATATCAGCCAACTCTCTGTATGCACCCCTGATACCTATGAATAGTGCTTTACAATGAATATCAGCCAACTCTCTGTATGCACCCCTGATACCTATGAATAGTGCTTTACAATGAATATCAGCCAACTCTCTGTATGCAGCCCTGATACCTATGAATAGTGCTTTACAATGAATATCAGCCAACTCTCTGCATGCAGCCCTGATACCTATGAATAGTGCTTTACAATGAATATCAGCCAACTCTCTGTATGCAGCCCTGATACAAATGAATAGTGCTTTACAATGAATATCAGCCAACTCTCTGTATGCACCCCTGATACCTATGAATAGTGCTTTACAATGAATATCAGCCAACTCTCTGTATGCACCCCTGATACCTATGAATAGTGCTTTACAATGAATATCAGCCAACTCTCTGTATGCACCCCTGATACCTATGAATAGTGCTTTACAATGAATATCAGCCAACTCTCTGTATGCAGCCCTGATACCTATGAATAGTGCTTTACAATGAATATCAGCCAACTCTCTGTATGCACCCCTGATACCTATAAATAGTGCTTTACAATGAATATCAGCCAACTCTCTGTATGCACCCCTGATACCTATGAATAGTGCTTTACAATGAATATCAGCCAACTCTCTGTATGCAGCCCTGATACCTATGAATAGTGCTTTACAATGAATATCAGCCAACTCTCTGTATGCACCCCTGATACCTATGAATAGTGCTTTACAATGAATATCAGCCAACTCTCTGTATGCACCCCTGATACCTATGAATAGTGCTTTACAATGAATATCAGCCAACTCTCTGTATGCACCCCCGATACCTATGAATAGTGCTTTACAATGAATATCAGCCAACTCTCTGTATGCAGCCCTGATACCTATGAATAGTGCTTTACAATGAATATCAGCCAACTCTCTGCATGCAGCCCTGATACCTATGAATAGTGCTTTACAATGAATATCAGCCAACTCTCTGTATGCAGCCCTGATACCTATGAATAGTGCTTTACAATGAATATCAGCCAACTCTCTGTATGCACCCCTGATACCTATGAATAGTGCTTTACAATGAATATCAGCCAACTCTCTGTATGCACCCCTGATACCTATGAATAGTGCTTTACAATGAATATCAGCCAACTCTCTGTATGCACCCCTGATACCTATGAATAGTGCTTTACAATGAATATCAGCCAACTCTCTGTATGCAGCCCTGATACCTATGAATAGTGCTTTACAATGAATATCAGCCAACTCTCTGTATGCAGCTTAGAGGTTTATAAGGCTGTACCCTGATACCTTTGAATAGTGCTTTACAATGAATATCAGCCAACTCTCTGTATGCAGCTTAGAGGTTTATAAGGCTGTACCCTGATACCTTTGAATAGTGCTTTACAATGAATATCAGCCAACTCTCTGTATGCACCTTTGAGGTTTATAAGGCTGTACCCTGATACCTTTGAATAGTGCTTTACAATGAATATCAGCCAACCCTCTGTATGCAACTTAGAGGTTTATAAGGGACATAAACAGATTAATAATTATCACATACGTTTTAAAAGCACATTCTACATGCAATGAATAGCATTGGTTTTTTGTTGTTGTTGTTTTTCTTTGTTTAAGTGTTCGACATTGTTCATATCGATGTTTTTTTTTATAAAAAAACAAATGAAACTGAAACTAAGAAAATAGGGCTTAATGCATGTGCGCAAAGTGTTGTTCCTGATTAGTCTGTGCAGTCCACACAGGCTAATCTGGGACAACACTTTCCGCCTATATTAGATTTTTGCTAAAAAGAGACTTCATTTAACCGAAAAATGTTGAAAAAGCTTAAAGTGTCGTCCCTGATAAGCCTGTGTGGACTGCACAGGCTAATCTGGGACGACACTTTATGCACATGCATTAAGCCCTATTTTCTGAGAACACGAATAAATTGTATTACGGCATCATAAAACAAACAATATAATCATTGACACACTTTAAAAAAAAATATTTTAAATTATACACAATTATTTACAAATTGTAAATTAAGTATTTATTTTAATCTGTCAGAGATTTTTTTGCCAAATGAGAAAAGTACCTGAACCAGCCCTATTGGAAAAAATATGCGCGAAAACCTCTGAAATTGGGAAACTTCGCATCGTGAAGTCTTCATATTGGGATATAGGTGTATTTGATTTTTGGGTCCCAAATAGTTTAAAATTGATAACCAAGTGTTGTCAAGCTGCCAAGATTATATTTACTTAGGTTCAAGCCATAATTTATTTTTAATTAATTATTTATTATAAAAAATATATATAATAAATTTAAAAAAAAAAATAAATTTAACCTTCAATTGGGATTTTTTTTGGAGCAATTGGGAAATTTGTAGATTTTTTCCTAATTGGGAAAGTGATGTTTTTTCGTAATTTATAAAGAAGGAACAAAATTGCTGCTGTGTTTATGTATTGAATAAGGTGTTGTGTCAGCGGTACTCTGAAGAGGATCAGAAACAGCTTCACTGTTCTCTTTTATATACCATTGCATGCAGGGAAATTTGTTGTCTGCTAAAATGTCGTCTGCTGAATTTCTAAAATAAGCATTATCTTCGAATTTTTTTCAAAGAATACAACAGAATAGCAAACAGTTTGGATCCTGATGAGAAGCCACGTTCTGTGGCGTCTCATCTGGATCAAAACTGTTTGCAAAGGCCTTCAAAATTCAGTTCCAGCACTGAAATAGTTAAATACCATGTACATCAGAGTCATTGTAAAACCTGTTTTCATTGTTATTCTGTAACAAAGGAAAATTAGCTTTTGAGGTGAGTTTGCTTTGCTCTGAAATGTAACATAATCAAAACAATATCTTATACATGTCATATTCAGGCCTTGAAGAATCCACTCAACCGCTCGCATATGCGAATGAAGTTGATGGTCGGGCGAGTAAAGTTTGTTAAATACTCGACCGACCGGGCGAGTGCTGTTTTTCAAGTTGAGAAATATAAATTCAGTTCCAGAACTCCTGCCACATCAATACAAATTGCGAACACTTGTTTGAACAAACAAAAAATAGGTTTAGTACACAAAGAAACTGCACTTTCGTTTTGACACTGAAAAATGACGTAACAGGCACAGTCAAAATAATTCTTGAAATCGGCTGCTCTCTTTTCGTAGGTGTCAGTGCTGTCAGCTAATCAATTAAAAATGAAAAACACAGTCAAATATATTGGTCATTCCGTGAAGAATAAAATTTCATTTTGATGTAAATATCAATAAAAAAGATTAAAACAACTGGTTAATTATAATACTTCTTATATTTAATCAAAAAAAAAATAAAATATTAATAAACAGAATAATTTTTGATCAGAAGCCTTAGCAAAAATTTACCATATTGTAACCATTTGTCATTCAAGCGTGTCTTTCAGTAAAAGTTTGCCTGAAATATTAAAACTCAGCATGGAAAAGGGTTCTATTTTAAAATATCTGCAAGGTGGTGGAGACAGAGAACAGAAAGAAAGGTCATCAAAACTATAAATATAGATATATATTTTTTTAATGCAGGGCGAGTAGATTAAAGTGACGGGCGAGTGGATTGTCAGGCCCACTCGCCCTGCAGGGCGAGTGGCTCTGGAAAAATTCTTCAAGGCCTGATATTTCTTACTGAAATTAATTAGGAAACAATAATAAAAACAAGAGCACCGCCTTGCGGGTGCAGACCGCTCATCTATTTTCTTTTTAAAGGTGAAGGGACTTTCATTTTCAATAACAAAGGAGGGAGGGGTGGAGTGAATAGGGGTGTATAGTGTGGGGGTGTGGACATTTATTACATTATCTTCCAAAAATGCAAAAAAAAAATGCAAAAAAAATTAAATTCTGGGGGGGGGGGGGGGGGGTGGTGGTATAGTGTGAGGGTGTGGTGGTCATTTGTGAGATGATCTTAAAAAAAAAAAAATAATAATTAGGGGGGAGGGGGGGATTCGTGGGGAGGGGGGTGGGGTGGGGGTGGGATTCTTGGGTGCGATGGTTGGACGGTATTTCAAACATAAAATAATAAAAATAAATATTTGTGTTTTTTAACTGTTTCAAAAAAAAAAAATTGGGGGGTGGGGTCGGGGGGTATAGTGTGAGGGTGTGGTGGTCATTTGTGGGATGATCTTAAAAAAAAAAAAAAAATAGTGGGGGGGATTCGGAGGGGGGGAGGTCACGGGGATGGTTTGGGTGGAGTCTATTGTGGTATGTCAGGTAAGAGTAGTTTTTGTCAAAGTATCAATCAAATCTTATCATAAATAAAGAAGTTATGGCAATGTTAGCAAAATTTAATAATTTGACCTTGAGAGTCAAGGTCACTCAAAGGTCAAATTCAACTTGCCAGGTACAGTAACCTCATGATAGCATGAAAGTATTTGAAGTTTGAAAGCAATAGTCTTGATACTTTAGAAGTAAAGTGGATCGAAACACAAAATTTAACCATATATTCAAACGTAGTTTGAAGTCAAAAAAGGGCCATAATTCTGTAAAAATGACAACCAGAGTTATGCAACTTGTCCTTTTACTGTACCCTTATAATAGTTTGCGAGTGTTCCAAGTATGAAAGAAATATCTATGATACTTTAGGGATAAAGTGGAACAAAACACAAAACTTAACCAAATTTTCAATTTTCTAAGTATAAAGGGCCCATAATTCCGTCCAAATGCCAGTCAGAGTTACATTACTTTGCCTGCACAGTCCCCTTATGATAGTTAGTAAGTGTTGCAAGTACGAAAGCAATAGCTTTGATACTTAAGGAATAAAATGGACCTAAACACAAAACTTAACCAAAATTTTCAATTTTCTAAGTATAACAAGAGTGCCAAACTGTCACAAGATACGCCCGTTCGAAGGTTTTGGACACCATGCTCAATGCTTGAAATGCACTAAGTGACCTCAAGACCTAGTTATTGACTTGGCATGACCCATATTTGAACTTGACCTAGATATCATTTAGATGTAACATCTGACTAAATTTGGTGAAGATCAGATGAAAACTACTTCAATTAGAGAGCGGACACCATGCTAAATGCTTTAAATGCACCATGTGACCTCGTTTTTGACCGGGCATGACCCATATTCGAACTTGACCTACATATCATCTAGACACAACTTGTAACCAAATTAGGTGAAGATCAGATGAAAACTACTTCAATTAGAGAGCGGACACCATGCTAAATGCTTGAAATGCACTAAGTAACCTCGTGACCTAGTTTTTGACCCGGCATGACCCATATTTAAACCTGACCTACATATCATATAGACACAACTTTTGACCAAATTTGGTGAAGATCGGGTGAAAACTACTTCATTTAGAGAGCGGACACCATGAAATCCTTGAAATGCACTAAGTGACCCCATGACCTAGTTTTTGACCCGGCATGACCCATATTCCAACTTGGCCTAGATATTGTCTAGACTCAACTTCTGAGCAAGTTTGGTAAAGATCGGATGAAAACTATTTGAATTAGAGTCCGGACAAAGTGGCGCCGTTGAAAATGCACTAATTGACCCTATGACCTAGTTTTTGACCCGGCATGACCCATATTCGAACTTGGCCTATATATCAACTAGATGCAACTGCTGACCAAGTTTGGTGAAGATCGGATGAATACAATTTGAAATAGAGTCCGGACAAAGTGGCCCCTTTGAAAATGCACTTATTGACCCTATGACCTAGTTTTTGACCCGGCATGACCCATATTCGAACTTGGCCTAGATATCAACTAGATGCAACTGCTGACCAAGTTTGGTGAAGATCGGATGAATACAATTTGAATTAGAGTCCGGACAAAGTGATGCCTTCCGCCCGCCGCCCGCCCGCCCGCCCGCCAAGGGGTTTCACATAATACGTCCCGTATTTTATACGGGCGTATAAAAAGGGCACATAATTCCGTCAAAATGCACGCCAGTTATCTTACTTTGCCTGCCCAGTCCCCTCATGATAGTAAGTAAGTGTACATAGTTTGAATGCAATAGCATTGATACTTTCTGAGAAAAGTGGACCTAACCGCAAAACTTAACAAGACGCCAACGCCGACGCCAAGGTGATGACAATAGCTCATAATTTTTTTTCAAAAAATAGATGAGCTAAAAACAGCATTTATTTGTTGAGTTCGTATATAAGAATAACATGGCTATGTTTTTATATTAAAGTAATATTTTACATATTTCATTTGTAAAATTGTTGTAGGGTACAGTTTATTAATTAATCCACAAAACTTAAAATAACTTAAACACGTTCTGTGGCGTCTCATCTGGATCCAAACTGTTTGCAAATGCCTTTAAAATTGTGTTCCCGCACTGACACTGAAAGGGTTAATGAACAGTAATAATGTAATATATTCAATTATTAGTTTGTATTTAACTTCCAAATAAATAAAAAAGAAAATGCACAGAAATTACTTTGCATAAGCCTAAAAAATGCCAAACAGGAAAGTAAGAATTTAACACTTTTTTGGTATAATTTAGTAAAATGTTATTTTAGCTGTAAAAAATAACAAAAAAATAAATAAAATGTCTTACTTGAAAAGGTACAAAGACATATAGTGTCACTATTTATTCCTGAAGATATTTCTTTTGCATAGAAGTCAACCTTACAAAATGCAAATATGACATAAATGTCCAACTTATCCTTAAAATCTATTTTTAAGTTTTCCACAGGAAATTTTGGCAACAGAAAATGAATGACAATTTAAAGATTTGTTCAGTTAATATTTTCAACTGACATCAGTGGACAGTTTTAGCCAGAGGGAGTTGTCTATTTCTAGTAATTGAAGTTCAAAGTTTTAGCCAAAGGGAGTTGTCTTTTTCTAGTAATTGAAGTTCGACTGTCAACTTTAATACAAAGAACCTTTATTTACAATGTACCTAAGTCAGTGTTTGGGCATTTTAGGTATGTGCAATACAGATAAATCAATATTGGAAATATTGATAGTTGCAACTCCTTATTATAAAGTCAATTTTTGTGTATAGTGTCAATGGCATTTATGTTATTAAACATAAAATATCACTTTTAATAGTTTGTGTCACTTCAGGTTGTTTTTTTAAAAAGGGGAAGACGCTGGACGCTGGGTGAAAGGGGAAAATAGAGTGCGAAAGAGACATATTTGGGGAAAAAATAAAAACTGTTTTAATCAATGTCTATAACTCATCTTCTATGATTTCAGGGGATTTTCACCATCGTCTGCGCCTCCGGAAAATGGAGGCATTCCCAAAGCAAAAAAAAAACGGCCCCATTCCCAATCAAATCTAGATGACATTTTTCCCAATAAGTTTACAATAAAGAAGTTTTCTGTCAAAATCATAAAAAAAGAACGTTAACAAACACTAATGACATTTCAAGTGACTTCCCTTTATCCATTATGTCATATATAGCATGTGCTTAACGACTCAGATGTAAGCTCGTTTAGTTTGAGGATTCTTCTACCAAAATTTACAGCGATAAAGTGCAAAATGTTCTGCATGACTTTGCAAAAATTAATAGGAACCGCAGACTACACATTCTAATCCAATCCAACTCCATAGACGCTTATTTCTATTTTAACGTGATTTTGCGACCACCACAAATGAGCTAGTATTGCGATGGATAAATAAGCAATCAAAATTAACAATTTTCGATACAAAGCTTTATTAATAAATGCTTAAAAAGATATGTTTTAGTGAAAAATGATATTCTTGGAGGGGAAATTGTATTTTGAGGGGAAAAAATTCTGGTAGGGGAAGACGACAAACAGCGTCACTTTCTTAGTAAAAAAAAACCTGCACTTACTTTACATTTGAAATTTAAATCTACTTGCTCATGCTTTGAAATATTTGGGTGCTTGGTTAAAAATAATACTTGCTTAAAAATGATTATCCCAATTCTTATTTGAACACATCAATTCATATGAAGATGCTATCAAACAAGTTTTGATATTTACCATTTAAACATTGGGATTTTTTCCGTTTTTGTCCTATCAGTATTAGATTTTTCGTTTTTGTCCTATCAGTATTAGATTTTTCCGTTTTTGTCCTATCAGTATTAGATTCTTTCCGTTTTTGTCCTTGTTCCGTTTTTGTCCTATCAGTATTAGATTTTTTCCGTTTTTGTCCTATCAGTATTAGATTTTTTCCGTTTTTGTCCTATCAGTATTAGATTATTCCGTTTTTGTCCTATCTGTATTAGATGCAGAGTGAACTAATGATTGAGCCACACTCTGGGAAAACAGGGCTTAAAGCATGTGTGTAAAGTGTCATCTCAGATTAGCCTGTGCATGTCGCAAAAGTTAATCAGGGATGACACTTTCCAGTAACATGGAATTTTTATTTTAGTTATCTCATCTAAAGGAAAATCGAGAATAGACAGAAAGTACATTAAGGCCCAGTTTTTTTCAGAACGCAGAACATTCGTTAAACGCAAACTTAACAGACTATGTACATCAGCAAATAAATGAAAACTTCTTAAAATGAAAAACATTTACTGTCCAGCGCTTCTTGATGGGTTTTTGGCAATATACATATACAACGAGGAGGACCGAAACTATGAGAATAGGGGATATCAGGCCTTTCCACAGGCCATTTTACGATCCCTCGCCGGGGCGCTTGAATTTGAAAATCAGAGTCCCCGGGGCGCTTGAAATTTTCCGATCAGTGTATTTTTCAGTAAAAGAAAGTGGAGATTGTAAAAAAAAATCAAGGTTTCTCTATCAGTGTATTAATATTCCCTGTTTTAAAAGAGCACTCGGTACCTACTTTCGCAAGTAATCCCCATTAACACTACATGGGGTAATGAATAATCCACTGATAAGAGAATAGCATTACGCGCGTATCGATTATTCTAGCCACATTACACAGTCATTTAAATGCTGACAAGGATGTATCATGAAACTTTCCAGTCGTCAAACTGTGATGTTCATCGTCCAATCGGTTAGGCGAATGCTTATGAGGGAGGGGTTAACTATCGACCATTATATTTTATTGACGTCGAGCACGAAATAAGAGTTTATCGTAACTTGATTAACAAAAAGTTGAACCATTTACGTAATATAAAACCAGTAACTAGTACAGTACATTAAAGACGGTTTCGGGCATCATCATCACACCTTTTTACTGTAAACAAATGTTACCTATGACTAATACTTAATAGGAGAAATTAATTGCAAGTGGTCAACAATTATTTACTTATACTAACTCCCGGTTACAATTATGCGATAACAATTTAATTCCAGTACATGTATATTTCATCATGTCCATTTATAGAACTGATTCACGACATTTTTCTGACATTTTTTCGACACGTACTGCGCTTTAACAAATTTTCGTTGAATTAATTACGCACACTTGTAAATATTTCATCCGCTAATCAATACTTAGAAGACTGATGATGGCAACCGACCGTAATCCTCATGGACAATTTGAATTTCATGCATAATTCCGTCAAAAATTTTATTCGACTTGTAAAGTGCTTAAACAAATTATCGTTTAATTCATAACACAACTGTTAATTTTTGTTGAAACCTCAAATGGGAATAATTAAATTTGTAATCCGAAACCCATTCCGTAGGTCAATGTTAACGCCTTTTTAATCCGAAACACACTTCCGAATGCAAATGTTACTGCAACATTAAAATATTCTTGCTTCAAATTAGCAGCGCAAATTTATTTTGTGTTGAATCTTTTTCTCAATTAAAAAGAGCGCGAAAATGATGCAGCATGCTGCATGTACAACGTTGCGTCATGTGTATTGTGCATGTATTGAGCGTTTTAACAAGCACACAACACGTCAGGGGATTGACGCATGTTCAGAGGCAATATTTCATCAAATCTATAAATAGTCACTTAAAATTTATTTGATACCCTAGAAAAATGGCAAGGTTTGTGTTAAAGAAATAATTGAGAACTTTTATAGTAAATATTTACCAGAAAGTGATTTATAAAAACGGAATAAACGGGATTATTGGGTAATAAATAGAAACTTGAAAAGTAGTAAGTATACAGAAATAGAGTCAGGTTGAAATGGATGTATTGGGGAATCGTTCGAGTCGGGATTTTACTATCTGTGCGGGAAAGTTTTAAAACAATATAAAAAAATTATTTTTTTTAAATGACTGGGGGATTTTCTTGAAGAGTCATTGCGCACCAAATGACATATTTTGACGCTGTTTTTCTTTGAGAAATAACGCACCACAGAATGTCAATTGACACATAAATTTTTTAAAAGTCAACGTCGGGAGGGAACACCCATCCCAAACCACCCCTATCAGCCCCAGGGCGCCTGACAAAAATCCTGTGGAATGCACTGGATATCTTATACAAAATGCACCGACAAATCTCAATGAACTTTTATTTCAGAATAAAGTGAGTAATTTAATGACAAACTGATGTAGTCTCTTAGATGCATTGGTCTAAAAAGAATTTGCAATACAAAACTTCATTAAACAGGTCGACACTATGATTATCACGTCCGAAAAACAGATGTAGTTCCAAAACATGTCTAAACATAAACAACTGTGAAATACATTCTATATCAAATATGTGAGCATTGCATACAGATAAAAAATGGTAAAAGTGTTTTTATAACTAATTACCTGAAGCTTCAAATAACTAGACGGCACGAGACTTATAAGCTTTTAAATGTTGCTATCGCAAGTCGCAGTTGTGGATGTAACCCGTTGTAGGTACTGACTTTATTATTTGGAAGTAATTTGACGTTGTCGACTCCACTGATCTAACAAATGAACACAATTGATGGTTCAACTGTTCAATGTGATTTTGTTTCATCCAGAGACCCAAGAAATGCATGGACTTCAATCCCCATGACATCATATCACATAAACATAAGACGAACATAATTCCATCATCGTCCCAAGAAGATAAAAGAAACAAAAAATATCTTTTAAAAAAGATATACGGCGTTGATAAGATAAGATTTATTTTGAGTCGGCAAGAGTTAAACAACAAACATAAGCTCAGACAGCTTGTACAACCTACTATAAAACATGATGCATAAGAAAAAGCAAGTGTTTAAAAGCTGAGAGACTGGAAACAATTTGTAATTAAAAGGCAAATATAGATCTACATAAAATATATAGAATGATATTATAACATCCGATATGGTAATTTAACACGTTTGGATTTTTCTGCTTAAAAGTCAGATATTTTTTTAAGAAAAAGAATAAAATAACCACTAGATTTCTTGTAAACAGGTAATAGGTTTAAACAATTGTTTCAAGTACAAAGCATATATATTACAGCGTTGTTACTTGATATTTAGCATTTTATAAGCACACGTATAAACAGCACATTTAGTCACCCAGGGCCGTACGCAGGATTTTTTTACTGGGGGGCCCAACCGGGAAGGGTTTGAAAGGGGTACCTCCCCCCTCCCTAAATATATTTTTTATTTGGTATTTTGCAAGGTAATTTTAATGCTTATACAAACCTGATTTTGTGATATTAATTTATGGACTATAACAAGTAAATCAGCACATTTTGGAAGTCTTAAGCTTTAAACATTGGTGTGAATTCACAACAATATTAAAAGCTTTAGATGTATGAAACTTACAGGTTTAAACGAATGACGATTATCCATATCACCTCTCTAATTGCTTCCACCTTTTTTTCACAAAGCAAATACGTCAAAGATTTTTATCTGATATTTGGGAAAGACCTTGCATTTTTTAAGGGGAAAAAAATGCGCGAAACGCCTTATTTTGGGGGGAAATAATGAAAGTCTTAAATAATCAATTTAACATATTTAACTGTTTTCAAACAAATTCAAGGCAACAGATAATTTAATAATACAATATTGTTATATTAAATAATTAAACATCAATTAAAAATATATACAAAATAAAACCGTTGAATTTAGTATTTGTGTTATTGCTTAAAATTTTCGCGCTATGGTACGTTAACATACTTAACTATCAGTAGTTGAGATCATTATACTTAGCTACTTCGCTATTAAATAAATGTACTGATGATATTAAACTTTCAACTTACATATCGTGCAAAATTAATTTAATTTGCATTCGTATTCTTTATTTTACCCACATTTTTTAATTGTATAATGAAAATCAAACGATACTACTTCGGCTACAAACGCTAAAATGCAAACAACAAAATATGTAAGTATCGAATAAGAAGAGATGCGAATCCGTTGGACACACATGACCCACTTTACGTCGAATAGAAAGGGAAAAAACTTTTCTTAATTAAGCCAATTTGAGTTTCAAAAATTAAAACAGAATGAACACACCATTTTTGTGAGCGATACGACGCGAACGTAAAATAAGCGGCCCAACCAAAAATAAGTTATTTACACGTGAAAATGAACATTGTGTAGTTCTTAATTTTTTTTACCCCTGTGCATGTACGCAGGACTCCTAAATAAAATATAAAGTATACATTTACAAAATTATTAAAATAAATTGTACAATACATTTTATAACGAAACTGGCATGTTATCAACGCAAGCGATTTCAAATTTGAAATAACTTTTGTTTCTACAGAGCTGTTCGAGCGGTATGAAACTTTTTACGTACTCTAAATCATTTTCACTACTTAAGGCGTTTCGGTTAACCGGTTAATAACCGGTTACGGGAAAGGGTTAACCGGTTAATGATTTATGTAACCTCTTGCATCCCTAAAAAAAGTATATATTATTCCCAATTGGGACCTTAAATTTTCCAATTAAAGGTTCGGCTTCGGTCAATATACTATTTGGGGCTGCCTGGCTGGTCACTATTCTGCCATAGGGCCCTCAGTGAGGTTTTCTATTTCTTAAATATCAAAAAAAGAACAAAAATAGCGAATGCCGTTTTTTTCTGCACAGTTCTTAGCTGCATCACACGTCAATTGCGAGGTGCTGCGCCAGATTTCGTGACTTATTTCGCTTTATTAGATATTATTACTCAGATATCTCTATTAACAGAATATAAAAACACAAGAAGCATGAAAATAAATGAAAGCATATAGGTCAGTCGGCAACACTCGAATCTTATTTGATTCCATTATTAATGCTCGATTGGTCAAAGTCGGCTCGGGTACTACTTGTACCCCGGGATTGAGTCATACATATGGCATGTAGCGCTGACAGAGTTTTGTTGGATATGACCTGGATACATAGTTTTTTGACACACGTGGCCCAGACTCAAACTTGGTTTGTATTTTGTCCAGATTTATTAAAAAGCACTCACGGGAAAGAGGACATCAGGTGACAAAAGGAGTATGCACACATGTCCCATATTATATGCCATAATTTTACCAAAAGTAACATTGTCTGTGTTTTACATTTGTTATCAAGGCCCTTTCTTGATGATCAAGTACGTTTAAGCCTGAAGTTACAATCAACACGTCCCGCGTAACTCGGATCCAAGCCCGGATACCATCCCTAACTCCCCTCAATTCACGGCCACTCTGATAACAAATGACGCGACGCACCCGACAAACTCTACCCCTTCAAAGGTCAATCAAACCGTGCGTGTTGATTAGGGGTCAGGGGTTCCTTAGGGGTTAGCGTGACTGTGTATGGTGTATCCGTTTCCGAGTCTATTGAGAGGTCTCCGGCGCGGAAATAAGATTTTTGAATCTTTGGAGTCACCATTAACGTAGCGGTTACATTTGCATACGTTTTCATTTTTAACGTTTTTGTGACACGTTGCATTTTTCCCTTTGTGGGTTGGTCTTATTAGTACACGATCTACGTTGTATTATCGGCGGTTTGAGTCTGTATTTGTAAAGTAGGTCACCTATATTGGAACTAAGAGCGCGCGGACGTGATGGAGTTACCGGCAGGTGCGCGGTTGTATTAAACCGGACTGTTACTGGCTTGCTAATGAGGTGAACTAAAGAGAAGTAATAACCCAAGTTAATTTCTGAAATCTGGAGGTACAGCCAATGTACTACTACCTAAAACTAGTTTAACTGTTTAACTGTTGAGAAAAAGGATTAGTTCAATGGGTTAAAAGTGGTAAATAATGTTAGATTTGGCACTTGGCAAGACTTACTACTTCCGCGACCCTTCTTTGTTCTCAAAGTCCACCCACTTTATCACACTTAAGAGAGATTAAATCACTAATGATATTGATCCGACTTTGGTAATCTTATTTAATTATCCTCTATTAATCCCTGTAATTACTTATGGTTCACTACTTCACTGATTAAGTAATTTCTGACAGATTTGTTCCTAGAGAAGACACTGTAAAAAAGTAAAAAGAAAGAAAACTATGATCCTATTGATTTGAATAATTCTTATCTTCCCTTAATTTCCTAACACTGATTCACTTGGAGCTTATTGCTGTTAGAGCACTTTCCCCGAAGTAGGACTTCAGAGGATAGACCCTGACTTAAGATTGAGCTTGTTACGAGATTTTCTAAGACTCTAAGTTGGAAAACACGGTTGTAAGATAAAAATTAGTTAAGCTAATCCAATAATCCGATTAAGGCTAGAAACACGTCCGCTCGCCACGAGATTAACGATCCGAATTGAAATGTATGACTCGATGATGTTGCAGGCTACCTTCCCCACTTGCTGAAGCATATCCGATCGTCACGGATGAATGATTGTATCGTTTGCTTGCACATACTGTAGTTAAATGATCACATGTACGATTATAAATCAAAATATTTAGGCTTAAATGAGATATAAAAGTTTGAAAGTGCTGCATTCAAAAAGTCACCGAGAGTAGTACAGCGCGTTATAATTCTTTGAATTTAATTTCAATTTCATCATTCTCGGTGGGTTTTTACACCATGAAAACATCACATTTATTAGGAAAACGATATGGCTCGTATGAATATTCATGAGTCACACAGACCAGATACATACAATGCTGAAAGTGGTTAATTTACAGCTCACAGTCGTGTAGTGGATATGTTGTCCGCCTAGCGATCGGGAGGTTACAGGTTCGATCGGGAGGTTACGGGTGCGATCGGAAGGTTACGGGTTCGATCGGGAGGTTACGGGTGCGATCGGGAGGTTATGGGTTCGATCGGGAGGTTACGGGTTCGATCGGGAGGTTACGGGTGCGATCGGGAGGTTACGGGTTCGATCGGGAGGTTACGGGTTCGATCCCCACAGTGGAAGCGTTCTTTAGATTTCTGCTATAGACACCAAGTACTGGTTCTAGGCCCAGGAAACGGACTCGAAAGCGTCTCAAATAAGCCTTAGGCTTTCTATGCAATCGAGCTAAAATAAATAGGTTTAAACTGAAATGTTTTTTTCTCTCGAAATATCGTTAGTAGCGTGGTCGATTTTCGACCATGTGCTAATAATTATAATGGTTAAGAGGGACAAAGTATCTACAACCAGTATCTTGTTCGGAATACCTGCTTAACCCTTTGCATGCTGGGAAATTTGTCGTCTGCTAAAATGTTGTCTGCTCAATTTCTAAAATTAGCATTTTCTTTGATTATTTTCAAAGAATACTATCCAAATAGAAAACAGTTTGGACCCTGATGAGACGCCACATTCTGTGGCGTCTCATCTGGATCCAAAATGTTTGCAAATACCTTCAAAATTTGGTTCCCGCACTGAAAGAGTTAAACAGATATGTAAGCGGTATTTACTTGTATAATATTTTGCTATGGCATTTAAGATGTTGGTGTATTGTTAATGAGTAAAACACAGCGAAGCCTGTGCGGACAACATATTATAATCAAGGACAACACTTTACCCTACTTTACATTTTGTTTAAGTTTTCCCCAAATGCGGCTCATTTAACCCAAAGTCTTTTATCTTCCAGTAGTTAATACTTGTTTTAGTTTCATTTCATCGTGCCGGATAAACTTAAGATTATGTTGCTGTGTTCTGCATGCAGACATAGTCTTGTTTATTTAAATGTAATGTATTCTCTTGTAATTGAATTTTATTTGACTAGTGCTGTTTTGATGTTGATTATTACTTACATGTACATTTAAGTGTTTTCATAATAATGAAAGTTACTTGCAGGCTGTTCTGGTTTTATGCTGTTTGCACACAGCCATTTTCACTTTGCTTCTGAGTGGGAAAGGGTTTAATTGGTTTAAGCCCCAACATTTTGTTTGCATTTACCAGCAAAGACAATAACAACAGATTGGTGCCGTCTATGCGTCTTGTTTTACTGTAAATATTTCGGAACACTATTCATCTGTTTTCAATACTTTATTCAACTGAAGAATCTCACAATTGGCAAATAAAGATAATGTGTAACCTCAAATGATAAAATAAAATCTAAATACAATGTTTTTTAATGATGTTTATATCATTACAGATAACTTCAACTTCACCAAATGAGTGACCACATTATTGTAGCCTATTCCCTTGCGCTCATATACAATTACCCAGTCTGTCATTCTTGATAAAAATTCTTGAAATGACAGATGCATCATCAACACACATGTTCAAGCATATTGTTGTTTAAAACAATTATTGACAGTTACTACTGCTGAATTGGTGATTGTCGGCTCGAGTACTACTTAAATGTACCCCGTTAAGTATACTTAAATGTACCCTGGGTACGAAAAATATACTGAAACGTACCCACAAATTCTAATGCTAAATTGGTTGTTGTCGGCTATTTTTTTCAAATTAATTAGTTCCATATTTATGTCCATATTCTGTAAAATGGCCTCTATATTATAAAAACTCCAACTCTAAAAGCATGTTTAGGCAGGTATTGTTTAGAGATTTTTTATTGTATTCTGTAGCATGTTTTAAGACTTCTTTTTTTTGGCGGGAATAAAACTCGGGTACAGTTTAAATTCTTGCGTAGCACGTTTTAAGACTTCGTTTTTTTGGCGGGAATAAAACTCGGGTACAGTATAAATTCGCCGGGTAAGTTTTAGTATATTTTCCGTACCCAGGGTACATTTAAGTATACTTAAGAGTACCCAGGGTACATTTAAGTAGTACCCGAGCCAGCAAAGACCAATCGAGCCTTACTACTGGCGCTTATGGAATTATAGTCCTCTAAAGAGAATGATACACATGAGTCACACACTGCTAAAACGGGGCTTAATGAGAGCGTCTAAGGTGTCCTCACGAATTAAAAAAACAACTTCAGGAGTTCCGCTTCATCAAAGCCAGAATAGGGTGCGATGCCGGGGCGTTGGTGAACAGACAGCCGACATAGGCGTGGGTGCCCCAGACGTGATGGCGGATCACTTTGCAGCAGCCAAGGTCTTCAATCTCAAAGCCAAGTTTGCGGTAGCGCTCGTCTGTCTCGTATAGGGACGCATTTGTGTGCTCTCCAAGGAACTGGACAAGAAACATACATAAGGAATACATAAGGAATATGTTAATGATAAGCGCATGAGCCTTGTTTTGTGAAAAAAGGTTTTAATGTATGTGTGTAGCATGTCGTACCAGATAAGCCTGTGTAATACACAAAGGTTAATCAGGAACAACTCTTTTGGCCTAGACTAGATTTTCAATTAGAATAGACTCCATTTAAATGAAAGAGTTGTCCCTGATTAGCCTGTGGGGACTTAACGCGCATACATCAAGTCCCGTCTTGCAAGATCATGATTGGTCAATGCGAACTTAAGTTATTGACAGGAAAACACCTGTTTGCTGGATTTCTATGCTACGTTACCATGTCCTTGACCTTGACAAGTGACCTTGCATGGCCCCAAATGCTATTCCAAGCTTGGTCTTCATGAATTCTACAGTACATACTCTAAATATTTCATTGCAAAACAAAAAAGGCTAATGAAAAGCATATGCTTACAGTAACAGTAAAAGAGCTCAAACTCGATTTAACGTAATTACTCTATGGTTTCGGATACTTAAAAATAACTTAGAGTGTCCGAAAACATAGAGTAATTACGGTAATTCTCATTGTGAAGCTATGTCATTATTTGTATTTCGCTTTCTGATGTGCAAAGTTCTGTGAACAAGTACTTTTAATTGCTTTAGGCATTTATTTATGTCATGTAAATATTGACGCTATCATAGAGCTCCCATGCATGCACCATCTGACAAAATTAAATTCTACATGATCAAACAATTGTTTTCAGATATATGATTTGCATGCTTAATTTAATACATTGCCGTAATGATCTAAGAAAAATAGGGAAAACCCCTGCTCTGTTTTTAGACATGGCACAAGAAATGTTGTACACAATACGACATGTTTCATGCATGCCTTTGCACTGAATCTGTTCTGATTTTCTTTTGTGCAAAGGGATCGATTAAAATTACCAGAATTTGGTGTTCTGGGGAATTGTATTTACATGTATATACTGTATGTTTCTGTTTAATCTAAAGATGTCAAATCATGAAACAAGTACTGTAAAATCATTATTACTCGTAGGCCATAAATTTGTGTTGATTTTGTGGGTTGACTTACCGTATTTTACCATGTATAGCGCGCTACCATGTATAACGCGCATGCGATTTTTTAAAGCCAAAATGGAGGAAAAAAAAGAATTCAAGACCAAAACCTGAAAATTTGGCCGAAAATGGCCGCCATTCTTATATTGCGCAATCATTTAATCGGAGTTTTTCAGGGGGCTTATTTTTTTTTTTTAAAGTAGGGAGCGTTTATACGATCAGGAGGGTTGGTTGCATATTATATACTATATTTTCGACAATTTTTAAGATTATTCTCTCGAGAACACTGATATGTCCTTATTGCCGCCCACTGCACGTGTTTTTTCAAGACCCCTGCGCATTAAATTCGAACCACTATTACCTATTCCTCATATTTTAACAGTGTAACATTTTCATTACCTGCCGCTCACAACATCGTATGACATCTTCTTCTGCAGACCCGCAACATTGCAATGTCCAATTTTACACAAATCGTCCGTGGATCCCATTTTATTTTTCATCGCCTTTAATATTTCCCCATTAAGAGATGCTCCCCATTAATTCCAGTTTGACCCAGTATTTCGCGCCTTCACTGCGTCTA
Source organism: Dreissena polymorpha (assembly GCF_020536995.1). Classification (NCBI taxonomy): domain Eukaryota; kingdom Metazoa; phylum Mollusca; class Bivalvia; order Myida; family Dreissenidae; genus Dreissena; species Dreissena polymorpha. The sequence goes on along the minus strand of NC_068355.1, from coordinate 178,168,442 downwards.
GTTAATAAGTATTTATAGTATTTATAGTGAGACAAACAATACACCCGAACGCTCAATTCCATACAGTTGGTGTTATCGGCGTAATGCCATTTGACAAATATCATTTGTTTGTCTCTATTGAAAGAAAATAAAACTAGTCTATATCTCTATTGTTGGTTTGTAACCTACGTAGTATACTCGCACAGTAGCATATTAATGCAGAGATCGGAAAATCATTGATAAATGTATTCGTCGTTTCAATGCCTAGGGCCGAGTAATTTCGGCAAATCGGAACTCAACTTACGTAAAACACTTGCTCAATTAACCGTTGAACTCCACCTCCGTTCTCTGCAAAAGGTTCGAAGGCGGAGCTTTGCACGTGCTATTATTTAATTGGACGATTGCCATTGAGGAACAAAAACACGATTGGTTCGGCATGTTGATTGCTAGACAAAGGAAGCCAATTTTGTCGTCGAGAAACTTGTCGCTTTATTGCTGCAGACAGGAAGCGGCTTTCCTTTGATGACGTCAAACTGTTAATTCACATAGAGTGCAAATTTTCGGAATTGCTAACATTAAACTTTGGATTAAATTATCAAAATAAAGCAAAAGCGAAGTTGAGAAATATGATTGAAATAATTAGCCTCAGTTCAAATAAGACGTTTTGCGTTGTAAATCAACAAGTTTTCATGACAACAAAAACTTTAACAAACACTACCGCGACGCACGGGGATCGATATACCTCGATTTTTTTTAATGAACAATCAATGAAGAAGTGTGAAAACACCAACAAAGACATTTATTTCCTCTTTTAATTTTTGTCAAAACTGTTACTACCCCGTTCATTCCTAACCTTTCCCGCTATTTGTTGTTTCGACAACGGCCCCTTCAGTCTATAACATTATAGGGTGTAGTTTTCTTCAAAAAAAAAAATGGCGGCAATTGTGAAGATTTACCATTATGAAATGGATTTTTTGCAATTTAGCAACCAGGAAAGCGTTGTGTCAATGTATTACGCGCACTGAATTTTTATTTTGAAATTTGAAGGTAAAAAACTGCGCGCTATGCATGGTAAAATACGGTATCTACTAATTTAACAAAAACACGAAAATGACCAGCGCAAATTTCTTTTTTCCAAAATCAGAAATCTGCAGATTAACGAGTAAACAAAAAAGTCCTATTTTGAAAACAAAAACAAAATGTCATATCAAATCATTTTACAGTACTCACAGGCTTTCCACACGAGGGTTCAATAAAGTCAGCCCAGAATCCTGCACATTGTAGCGCCTCGCATATGTCTGATGCTCCTTCAACAAACTGAAACACAGACATGTACCCTAGGAAAGATTGCAAAAAGTGGATTCTTAAGTTTTGTTTTATTAAAGGCAACTTTTACTATTTGAGTTGGATTACATACCTCTGGATTTAACTCATTAAAATTTAGTTAAAGTATATTGACCAACACATTTTAATAAATAGTGAGAAAAAGCAAGAATGGTAATACTCACTGCTTTAAGGAGATGTTCTCTCTCCTTCTCTACCACCTCAGACAAGCCTGTCATACTCACTGCTTTAAGGAGTTGTTCTCTCTCCTTCTCTACCACCTCAGACCAGCCAGTCATACTCACTCCTTTAAGGAGTTGTTCTCTCTCCTTCTCTACCTCCTCAGACCAGCCTGTCATACTCACTGCTTTAAGGAGTTGTTCTCTCTCCTTCTCTACCACCTCAGACCAGCCTGTCATACTCACTGCTTTAAGGAGTTGTTCTCTCTCCTTCTCTACCATCCAGACCAGCCAGTCATACTCACTGTCTTAAGGAGTTGTTCTCTCTCCTTCTCTACCTCCTCAGACCAGCCTGTCATACTCACTGCTTTAAGGAGTTGTTCTCTCTCCTTCTCTACCTCCTCAGACCAGCCAGTCATACTCACTGCTTTAAGGAGTTGTTCTCTCTACTTCTCTACCACCTCAGACCAGCCTGTCATACTCACTACTTTAAGGAGTTGTTCTCTCTCCTTCTCTACCACCTCAGACCAGCCTGTCATACTCACTACTTTAAGGAGTTGTTCTCTCTCCTTCTCTACCACCTCATACCAGCCAGTCATACTCACTGCTTTAAGGAGTTGTTCTCTCTCCTTCTCCACCTCCTCAGACCAGCCTGTCATACTCACTGCTTTAAGGAGTTGTTCTCTCTACTTCTCTACCTCCTCGGACCAGCCTGTCATACTCACTGCTTTAAGGAGTTGTTCTCTCTCCTCCTCCACCTCCTCAGACCAGCCTGTCATACTCACTGCTTTAAGGAGTTGTTCTCTCTACTTCTCTACCTCCTCAGACCAGCCTGTCATACTCACTGCTTTAAGGAGTTATTCTCTCTCCTTCTCCTCCACCTCCTCAGACCAGCCTGTCAAACTCACTGCTTTAACGAGTTGTTCTCTCCTTTTCTACCTCCTTAGACCAGCCTGTCATACTCACTGCTTTAAAGAATTGTTCTCTCTCCTCCTCCACCTCCTCAGACCAGCCTGTCATACTCACTGCTTTAAAGAATTGTTCTCTCTCCTCCTCCCCCTCCTCAGACCAGCCTGTCATACTCACTGCTTTAAGGAGATGTTCTCTCTCTCTTTCTCTACCTCCTCAGACCAGCCTGTCTTACTCACTGCTTTAAGGAGTTGTTCTCTCTCCTTCTCTACCTCCTCAGACCAGCCTGTCATACTCACTACTTTAAGGAGTTGTTCTCTCTCCTTCTCTACCTCCTCAGACCATCCTGTCATACTCACTACTTTAAGGAGTTGTTCTCTCTCCTCCTCTACCTCCTCAGACCAGCATGTCATACTCACTACTTTAAGGAGTTGTTCTCTCTCCTCCTCTACCTCCTCAGATCAGCCTGTCATACTCACTACTTTAAGGAGATGTTCTCTCGCCTTCTCTACCACATCAGACCAGCCAGTCATACTCACTGCTTTAAGGAGTTGTTCTCTCTCCTTCTCCAGCCCCTCAGACCAGCCTGTCATACTCACTGCTTTAAGGAGTTGTTCTCTCTCCTTCTCCACCTCCTCAGACCAGCCAGTCATACTCACTACTTTAAGGAGTTGTTCTCTCTCCTCCTCTACCTCCTCAGACCAGCCTGTCATACTCACTGCTTTAAGGAGTTGTTCTCTCTCCTTCTCCACCTCCTCAGACCAGCCAGTCATACTCACTGCTTTAAGGAGTTGTTCTCTACTTCTCTACCTCCTCAGACCAGCCTGTCATACTCACTGCTTTAAGAAGTTGTTCTCTCTCCTCCTCTACCTCCTCAGACCAGCCCTTCATACTCACTGCTTTAAGGAGTTGTTCTATCTCCTTCTCTACCTCCTCAGACCAGCCTGTAATACTCACTGCTTTAAGGAGTTGTTTTCTCTCCTTCTCTACCACCTCAGACCAGCCTGTCATACTCACTGCTTTAAGGAGTTGTTCTCTCTACTTCTCTTCCTCCACAGACCAGCCAGACAAACTCACTGCTTTAAGGAGTTGTTCTCTCTACTTCTCCACCTCCTCAGACCAGCCTGTCATTCTCACTACTTTAAGGAGATGTTCTCTTTCCTTCTCTACCACCTCAGACAGTCTGTCATACTCACTGCTTTAAGGAGTTGTTCTCTCTACTTCTCCACCTCCTCAGACCAGCCTGTCATACTCACTGCTTTAAGGAGTTGTTCTCTCTCCTTGTCTACCACCTCAGACCAGCCAATCATACTCACTGCTTTAAGGAGTTGTTCTCTCTCCTTCTCTACCTCCTCAGACCAGCCAGTCATACTCACTGCTTTAAGGAGTTGTTCTCTCTCCTTCTCTACCACCTCAGACCAGCCTGTCATACTCACTGCTTTAAGAAGTTGTTCTCTCTCCTTCTCCATCTCATCAGACCAGCCTGTCATACTCACTGCTTTAAGAAGTTGTTCTCTCTCCTTCTCTACCTTCACAGACCAGCCTGTCATACTCACTGCTTTAAGGAGTTGTTCTCTCTCCTTCTCTATCTCATCAGACCAGCCTGTCATACTCACTGCTTTAAGAAGTTGTTCTCTCTCATTCTCCACCTCCTCAGACCAGCCTGTCATATCTTGTTTGGTTTTCTGACTGATGGTGATCACAGTAAAAGGGCCGGACATGATGTTCTTCTCAGGAAATAGGTCTGCAAAGTCTGCAAACATATTCATTTATTATATGACAAGACAAGCGTTTTATTTAAGACCAGTACAGGGTACATAATCCAGAAAATAATGTGATTAAATACAACTAGACATTATCTAGATACAACTTCTGACCAAGTTTGGTGAAGATCGGATGAAAACTACTTGAATTAGAGAGCGGACACAGACCGACTGACAAGTTCACTCCTATATACCCCCTAAACTTCGTTTGTGGGGGTATAATAAATCAGTGGTCAGTTTGTTCAGATAATGTTTTTAACAGAATTTGTTGTAAACATTGATTCAAATACAGTGTACAGACTACGTCACATACACATGGAGAGCCATGTACATGTATTACATGGTAACAGATTGTCTTGAATCCAGTGCATACTTTTGCATATTTTATAATTTGCAACATTTTTAAGATCACCCATATGACCCAGAAATAAACTGCTTTTAATTGGTTAACAGTTAAGTCAACAATATACACCAGTATCATTTACAACTCCCACTAGAATGGTCAGCCACTTGCATCAGAATGGTCCAAAAATTGCATTCAGACAAGTTTTGACCTATTGGAGGTTAAGTCTAACCATTATATTTAAGAACTTGTTCTATTTTGAACTATGGAAAATAATACATTTCATTACATCTAATTGCTGCATTGAAGATTTGAGAATTATTTATCTCACTAACACTGATGATCATTTCAATAAATGAATGGAGGAATAGATAAATGAATACATCGATGAATAGATAAATGAATAAATAGATAAATAAATGAATGGATGAATAGATAAACGACAATTGAAGTGATGAATAAATGGATAAATGAATGAATGGATAAATAAATGAAGAGATGAATAGATAAATGAATGAATGAATAAATAAATGAATGAATAACAAGAGATGTGTTCGTCAGAAACACAATTCCCCCTATTGCGCCGCTTTGAAATTTTTATATATTTTTTTTGACCTTTGACCTTGAAGGATGACCTTGACCTTGAACTCCCACCACTCAAAATGTGCAGCTTCATGAGAATGCCGCTTTGATATTTTTATATTTATTTGACCTTTATCCTTGAAGGTAGACCTGGACCTTGAACTTCCACCACTCAAAATGTTCAGCTCCATGAGATACACATGCATGCCAAATATCAAGTTGCTATCTTCAATAGTGAAAAAGTTATGGACAATGTTTAAGTTTTTGGACGGACAGACGGACCCTTCCTAAAGTGAGTATCAAACCCTTGACATCCAGGTCACTAGGGGGTTTAAGTTTCTATCTTCAATATTGAAAAAGTTATGGCCATTGTTAAAGTTTTCGGACGGACAGACACCATATATTTGACATTTGACCTTGAAGGATGACCTTGGGTTGACCTTTCACCACTCAAAATGCTCAGCTCCATGAGATACACATGCATGCCAAATATCAAGATGCTATCTTCAATATTGAAAAAGTTATTGCCAATGTTAAAGTTTTTGGACAGACAGACGCCATATATTTGACCTTGAAGGATGACCTTCACCTTCACCTTTCACCACTCAAAATGTTCAGCTCCATTAGATACACATGCATGCAAAATATCAAGTTGCTATCTTCAATAGTGAAAAAGTTATGGCTAATGTTTAAGTTTGTTCGGACGGACGGACAGACTGACTGACATTCTGACTGATGAACAGTTCAACTGCTATATGCCACCCTACCGGGAGCATAAAAACATATTAAAACAAGAGATGTGTTCGTCAGAAACACAATGCCCCCTATTGCGCCGCTTTGATAATTTTTTATTTTTTTTACCTTTGACCTTGAAGGATGACCTTGACCTTGAACTTCCACCACTCAAAATGTGCAGCTTCATGAGAACGCCGCTTTGATTTTTTTTTTACCTTTGACCTTGAAAGATGACCTTGACCTTAAACTTCCACCACTAAAATGTGCAGCTTCATGAGATACACATGCATGCCTAATATCAAGTTGCTATCTTCAATATTGAAAAAGTTATGGCCAATGTTTAAGTTTTCGGACGGACAGACGCCATATATTTGACATTTGACCTTGAAGGATGACCTTGACCTTCACCTTTCACCACTCAAAATGTTCAGCTCCATGAGATACGCATGCCAAATATCAAGTTGCTATCTTCAATAAAAAGTGAAAAAGTTATGGCCAATGTTAAAGTTTTTGGACGGACGGACAGATGCCATATATTAGACATTTGACCTTGAAGGATGACCTTCACCTTCACCTTTCACCACTCATAATGTTCAGCTCCATGAGATACACATGCATGCCAAATATCAAGTTGCTATCTTCAATAGTGAAAAAGTTATGGACCATGTTAAAGTTTTTGGACGGACAGACGGACCCTTCCTAAAGTGAGTATCAAACCCTTGACATCCAGGTCACTAGGGGGTAACCGTATCCACTAAGATGCGCAACCAAATAATTGTGTAACGGTGTGATTGTGCACCTTTCCGCAACAAAATTATTTTATATACATGTACATCTATTTGCACACCTTTCCGTATGAAGTGCGGGCAGTCATAGGCTACACACTCGAGGAGATCATCAGGACTGGGCGATGACGCCTCATCCATCTGCAAGCAAAAACCATTTTAGCAGTGCTCTGGGAGCACAGGGCTTAATGTATGTGCTAAAAGTGTTGTTCTAGATTGGCTTAATGCATGTGCTAAAAGTGTTGTTCTAGATTGGCTTAATGCATGTGCCAAAAGTGTTGTTCAAGATTGGCTTAATGCATGTGCTAAAAGTGTTGTTCTAGATTGGCTTTATGCATGTGCTTAAAGTGTTGTTCAAGATTGGCTTAATGCATGTGCTAAAAGTGTTGTTCTAGATTGGCTTAATGCATGTGCTTAAAGTGTTGTTCTAGATTGGCTTTATGCATGTGCTATAAGTGTTGTTCTAGATTGGCTTAATGCATGTGCTAAAAGTGTTGTTCTAGATTGGCTTTATGCATGTGCTTAAAGTGTTGTTCTAGATTGGCCAGTGCAGTCCGCACAGGCTAATCTGGGATGAAACTTTCCGCCTTGACTGGATTTTTGTTTAGAAGAGACTTCTTTAAACAAAATATTTAATAAAAACGGAAAATGTTGTCCCTCATTAGACTGCACAGGCCAAACCTAAAACGACACCCAAATGCATTAAACCCTGTTTTGTCAGAGCAAGGCTCATTTCCTCATAGAAACAGCAATTCAAATTAACAGTTTGACCAAGCAACCCCTAATTCTAACATTATTACATGAGAGGAAGATAATATAACAAGCATGCTCAGTACAAACGAAACTTGTGCAACTGTACTTAGTGACCTCGTGATTGTACTTCGTGACCTTGTGATTGTACTTCGTTACTTTGTGATTGTACTTTGTGACGATGTGATTTTGAAGTTTTGTTAATCATTAGTTATAAGTGCTTTTAATTCAAAAGGGAACAAAGTTGTGTTTAAGCAATATTTAAATCTTTATATATTTCTTCAGGTTTGTTTAGGCATTTTACATAGGATTATGATGATTTGAAATTGTTTTGTGATTAAGTCATTAAAAAGCAATATATTTTCAAAAATTCACTTAATGTTACAGTTACGCTACATCAGACAAACATTTGTTTCAATATAATTGGTTGAAAAATACTAAAAATATTTCACTCAACAAACAGTTCTGCGTACCCACTCTAATACTTTGTTTATGTGGGTACAAACAGATACAAGTGTTTTTTTCCACCATATTGGCAATGGGGCTGGGTACCTGTGGATTGGGAAATATTGCTTCCTTTTGACTAAAATTGGGAAAATATGTTGTTGATTTTATGCTTAAAAATACTTTAAAACTGATAATAAAAGTAATTTCAATATTATATTTTCTAAGGTTAAACTTATAGAGCTGGATTTGGAGATGAATGACATGTTTTGACTTATTAAAAAATTACATTTTTTTGGAAACCTTTAATGGGAATATTTAGGTCCCATTTGGGAAAAATATATACTTTTTTCCCATTGGGAATGGGTCCCACTACCGGACCCAAATTTGAATGAAAAATAATCACTGGAGACTCACAGCTTCAATAGCGTCACAAGCTTGTGTGAGAATCTTTCCTCGATGCTCATCAGGTAACAATTCAAATATGGCCTCTGTGTTAACAGCTGCCCTGGGCCCCTTCAGGAAATCGTTCCGGGCCACGCTTGGCGACTCCAATGTGTGACCAACATTGCCTGGGAACGGGAACCGGCTGTCTTGTGGACCGAATGGTCCCAGCTTCTTGTCTGGCCAGACAGTATAATTGCCTTAAATGAGATTAAAAATGTTTTCTGTATGGTTCAATTGCTTTTATAAAGCAGAAATTTGTTGAATGTATGGACCTTTTTCACTCAGATGCTTAGTGAAAATGGCTACATGCAACCAGCATAAAAACAACAACGGGCGAGTGACTCGCAGTCTGTTCAGGTTTTATAATGTTTTCTGCTCATCCATGTCTTAGGGTATAAAAAGAAGCATTTTAGACTTGAATCCAGTAAGAAATTTTTATTCTAAATAGATTTTCTAAGGGACTCCAAACCCATCAAATTAAGTATCTGAGTAGGAAATTGTAAACTATATCAAACTCAATAAACAAACAATGATTTTTTTCCCACCATTTTGGGAATCGGGCAATGGTCCCTTTTGGCTGGCAAAAATTGTGTCATTGGGAAATTAGTGTTGTAGAGTTTTTGCTAACAAATCATACAAGTCATAGTGATATATAGGATCTGGCACAAGTTGTCATATCATACCATATTTTATTTAATGAGTTCAGGAATTTCCAGGACGAGTTTAATAAAATATGGTATGAAATGACGAGTGTCAGATATTTTTTATAACATGCGTTTAAATGAGCAAATTAAATAAATATTTAAAGAAACATAATGATAAATCCCCAATGTTGTTTACATTTCATGACGTCATTTGACGTTGCAACGTCATTTAATCAAAATAACAAAATGCGATTGGTCAATCGAACGAAAATAAGCCAATGAAAACGCTTAAAAAGTATATTACACATGTGTAAGATAAAAATATTTGTAATGGTTATATTACATGGGAAACAGGGTATGGCATGTGATAACAAGATGTGTTTGTGAAACACAATGTCCCCCTATATGACGTTTGACCTTGAAGGATGACCTTGACCTTGACCCTTCACCACTAAAATGTGCAGCTCCTTGAGATACACACGCATTTCAAATATAAAATTGCTAGCTTCAATATTGCAGAAGTGACATTACATGAGCAATTTTGACCCATATATTTGACCTTAAAAGATGACCTTGACCTTTCACCACTCAAAATGTGCAGCTCCATGAGATACACATGCATGCCAAATATCAAGTTGCTATCTTCAATATTGCAAAAGTATTAATAAAATAAGCGATTTGGGCCACATATATTTGACCTCTGACCTTGAAGGATGACCTTGACTTTTCACAACTCAAAATGTGCAGCTCCATGAGATACACATGCATGCCAAATATCAAGTTGCTATCTTCAATAGTGCAAAAGTATTTATAAAATAAGCGATTTGGGCCACATATATTTGACCTCTGACCTTGAAGGATAACCTTGACCTTTCACCACTCAAAATGTGCAGGTCCATGAGATACACATGCATGCCAAATATCAAGTTGCTATCTTCAATATTGCAAAAGTATTCATAAAATGAGCGATTTTGGCCACATATATTTGACCTCTTACCTTGAAGGATGACCTTGACCTTGACCTTTCACCATTCAAAATGTGCAGCTTCATGAGATACACATGCATGCCAAATATGAAGTTGCTATCTTTAATATAGCAAAACTTATTGCAAAATGTTAAAGTTGGCGCAAACCAACCAACAGACCAACCAACCAACAAACCAACCAACCAACAGACAGGGCAAAAACAATATGTCCCCCACTACTATAGTGGGGGACATAAAAATATATATTTAAATACTGTTTCATTCATTTTTGCTTGTTTGATGTACATGTATACTCTTATTGGAATCTATGACACAATATTTGCATAATTGTTGAATTTTCAATCTGTGAAGAAATCCCTTCTTCATTGACTGTAAAAAAACATTGACATGTACATTTGTTGAAATAAAATTTTGCATTTTTTTAAATTTCATTTTTCGTGGAAACGTAAATTTGTGAATTTCTGATTTTGAACAAAAAAGATGAAATTTTGTCGGTCATTTTCCAACGTGTTTGTGTTAAATTCATGGATCGGTCGACCCACAAAATCAATGAACATTAATGTCCCACAAATAATCAGGGTACAGAATCAACGGGGTTTCCTGGGTTTTTCACACGGGCTGGACAGAATGTAAACACACCGTTAAGAAAGTCATTGAAATACATTTGCAAATATCCTTAGTGCATAAAAGATAGTGTCTCTTGCAGTTTGTGCCGATATCTTGAGGCAGAGCTCCAGATAAAATTTGGGTCTAATTCTTATTTACTCCCTATTTTAAAACTTAATTCTTATTTTATGTGTATTTATAAAATTAATTCTTAACAATATATTACAAAATAATTGTTTATTCATTGTTTTTGACACATCAAAAAATTGAGTCATTTACGCAAGAGCTTATAAATTCATCAATTATTGACGAAACCATGCTTTGGGTATTTGAATCTAATTGAAAGAATGCATGCAGCGTGGACTTTTGACACTGAAATGGCTTTTTTGCCTTCCACGCTTCGGTCGGCCATTTTGATTTCTATGTAAAACGGTCACTGACCATTGTGTACACACCGGTCTTACTGACCTGTGTACTAACGCGCAAGAAATTGTGGGTAGCACTTCCTTTACAAGTGAAAAGTAAAAGCGAAAGTAAGTCAAGTAATCGTGCTTCTGAAAATCGCTAGCAGTCTTAATTGAGATACAAAATCGCATTTAAACATACTAAATAACATTTCTTTAAACAAAATTCCATTTTAAACACATATTTAACACCGTTTTTCTTATTATAGAAAAATATTCATTCCTACGCAGAACTTTTTTGGCGTGAGCACAAATCCCCAAATCAGGGGAATGTGATGCGTCTTAGCATAGAGGTGACAATAACGAAGTGACGTCACCATCTATGTATAGAATGGGTCACTGACACTTCGGCTTAGGTCATAATGGCCTTTTGGTCGCCATTAAAGTCATGTCAAAAACTATATTTAACATTTAATTTTAATGACATTTTGGATAGGTATACAGTATATTACTTGTGTATAAAAATTACGATAAGGGAAATTAAAAAGGTACAATAAACAGTAATGACTCGCCTGCAATACTAGGAGAACAGAATCGAGACCGTTTGGCCTTTTGACCGTTCTTAGGTGTGGCTCTTCCTCACAGCAAACGCTTGAGTGACGTTAACTTATAGTTGTAGTTTTAATTGAGCGCCTAGACGAATCAGAACCGGGATGAAATGTTTACCGTATATAATTTGCTACTGGAAGTTTTACGCACGTTCTAAAATTTTGAATTCGTGTTTTATTTTTTCAATGCGTAATTTAACGCAAAGATTTTAAATCTAAATCATTATTTAAGAAATTTAATTCCTTTTTACGCCTTTACGCATGTTATCTGGAGCACTGTCTTGAGGTATTAAAATAAAGCCTTGAATACGTCTGAAATTGTTGACAAAATTTATTGTTGCATGAAGCATAACTGTGTACAATTAATGCAGTAGATACCAAATTTGTTAAACAAAACACAGGCTTATTCAGTTAAGTAATTCCGATGTAATTCATATTGCCATAAGCAGCATAAAAATCTGTCTTTTATGCACTAGTTGAAATTCTTATGAAAAATAATTGTAAACAGTTATTTGAAATAAATCACCACTTACGTCGTGTATACTTGTACATCCATTAAAGTTAAAAGGTGGAACCCCACAACGTCACCCTGCACCCTGATAATGAAGATTTTCAGAAAATCATCAATAACAAGAGATGTGTTTGTCAGAAACACAATGCCCCTTATTGTGCTGCTTTGAAGCCATATATTTGACCTTTGACCATGAAGGATGACCTTGACCTGTCACCACTCAAAATGTGCAGCACCATGAGATACATATGCATGCCAAATATCAAGTTGCTATCTTCAATATTGCAACAGTTATGGGCAATGTTAAAGTTTTTGGATGGAATCACAGACTGACAGACAGACGGACTGACAGTTCAACTGCTATATGCCACCCTACAAAAGTTATGGGCAATGCTAAAGTTTTTGGACGGACGGACAGACTGACGGACCAACAGACAGTTCAACTGCTATATGCCACTCGAAGAGGACAATTACAACGAGTGAGGCATGGTATAGGGGAGATAACCCTGGGTTATGGTTAGGTTAGAGTTAGGGTTAACCCCCCCCCATGCACATTACAATACCATGCCTCGCTCGTTGTCGTTGTCCGCTTCCCATATGCCACCCTACCTGGGGCATAAAAAGTTGACCCTACCAGTGTCTGTATCACCGACCACTTTGTAGAGTATTTCTGTGTTCTCCCCGCTCCTCTGCCAGGAGAATGCCCGCACATGTCTGATGGCTGCACCCAGGTTGGGCAGGAACATGATCCTCCGCGACAACATCTGAAGAAATGCTTGTATTTAAAACCGCTATAAACAAACTAGGTACTTTCTGAAGTTGGAATAGGACATCAATCTTGGAATAAACTGTGCTTTATCAACTGCTCATAATTTGCAGTTTTATTAATCCATTTTAACAAATTATTAAGTATAAGAAACTTTAAATTATGATTGCATCATTTAAATGGGCTGTGCGCTGTGAAAATGCCCTTTAACGCATGTTTGTAAAGTGTTGTCCCAGATAAGCCTGTAGAGTCCACACAGGCTAATCAGGGATGACATATTCCGCTTTCATGATATTTTTCATTTAAAGAAAGTCTCTTCTTAGCAAAAATCAAGTTTAGATGGAAAGCGTCGTCCCTGATTAGCCTGTGCTGACACTTTACGCACATGCATTAAACCCCTTTTCACAGAGGTAGGCTCAAATTAATTTTGATACAAAATTGGAAGCCTAATTGGCTTTGTTTTAATTCTTAAAGGGGCCTTTTCACAGATTTTGGCATATTTTGAAGTTTGTCATTAAATGCTTTAGATTGATAAATGTAAACATTGGATCTTAAAAGCTCCAGTAAAAAATCAAGAATAAAATTAAAAAAAGGAAAAAAAAGTAGTCGGTACCAGGGCTCGAACCAGTGACACCCGGAGTCCTGGAGTTAGTCTGAAGTAAAAACGCATTAGCCCTCTCCGCTATTCTGCCGGGTATACACAAGTCAAGTATTGTATACCTTATATAAGCAATCTGCGTGATTTCGTAAATTTAAACGACAACAACAAAACTCTCCACATTATTCAATTGTTTCGCGTTGCAACGCTTTATAATTTCAGTGCCCCAGATAAGCTGCGTATCTGCGTCTTTCACCATATTAAAATGTTTAAAAACGCAAAGAAATACAATATCATGTGTATTGAAAACGCACCCGATTTGCCTTTTACGCACATTCGTCTTATTTGATGCGTACGATACAATAGCTTTGATCGAAAATACTTTGCTCATTTTCGGTATTTTTTGTTATTATTTTCGTTACGTGGCGACGTTTTTATTCAGCAAGCGCCTGGATGACGGATGACAGTCAAAGCTATTCAAACGCTCTGCGTACTAGATTTCATAGTTAAACAAGGGACAAAATTGTCACAAAACCAGGTTTTCATTGTGAAAAAAAAATCTGATAAAGGGAGAAAACTCAAACTGAACTTTTGAAATGACCAAAAAAAATTAACCCCCTTTGTAATTTTTTTTTTTTTTAAATCTATTTTTAGTCGTGGCGACCTTGACATTGGAGATATTGACGTGATTCTTTCGTGGGACACACCGTCCCTTGATGGTGAACAAATGTGCCAAATGATTTTAAAATCTCACAATGAATGACATAGTTATGGCCAGGACAAGCTCATTTATGGCCATTTTTGACCTTTGAACTCAAAGTGTGACCTTGACCTTGGAGATATCGACGTAATTATTTCGCGCGACACACCGTCCAATGATGGTAAACAAATGTGCCAAATGATTTTAAAATCTGACGATGAACGACATAGTTATGGCTCGGACAAGCTCATTTATGGCCATTTTTGACCTTTGAACTCAAAGTGTGACCTTGACCTTGGAGATATCGACGTAATTATTTCGCGCGGCACACCGTCCAATGATGGTGAACAAATGTGCCAAATGATTTTAAAATCTGACAATGAACGACATAGTTATGGCCCGGACAAGCTTATTCCGCCAGCCCGCCAGCCAGCCAGCCCGCCCGCATTCGCCAATCTAATAACCAGTTTTTTCCTTCGGAAAACCTGGTTAATAAAGCGGCTGACCAAATTATTTACGACGACATACATGTGTTTTCAATCTGACTTAATCCGTCGTTCATTGTGCATGTATTTGTAAAGCTTCTGCACTTTCAGTTTCTAATACGATGCGTAATAAAAATGTCTAAGAGAAAGACGTCCGCAATTGTTGTGCCAAAATATCAGTCGATCGCTAACTTTTTCGAACCAAGAAAGCAAGAGCCAATAAGTGCCGAATCATTCGTGTTATCGATTTTTTTTAAGTTTAAAGTTTATATTATTGACAGTTTCAAAGATTAAAGATGTTATGAAACATCAGTTTATTAAAGTTAATTATATTAGTTTACAGTTTTATTGAATCAATACAATTGTGTGCAGCTTCAACAGAAGTAAAGCAGCAATGATTTTACTGTATGCATCTTATAACTCATTTCACCCTATTCCAAGAATGAAATCACCCTATTTTTCAAAATCAGTGGGTGAAAACCCTATTTCCGAAATAATTATCTGGGGCACTAAATTTTGAGGTTTTCAAATCGTCAAAAGATACATATAATGGCTATATTGGACTATGGTAAATGTTCAGTAATACTGTTTCCTCACAAATATCATAACTAAACGAAAATTTGCGAATCTGAAACAACTTTTTTCAATTTTGTCAATTTACAAAACCATGAACAGATCCCTTTAAACAAATGAAAACCTGTCTATACATTCAAGAGCAGTGCACAATTTATAAAAAAACATTTAAAATAATACAAAATAACATAATAGTTAAAGAACAAGAGTTCCGCGGTCGGAGATGACCGCATTGAAGCCGGATTTTTTATTTAAATGACATTTAAGTTCACAGTGACCTTGACCTTCAAATGAATGACATTGAAATGAATGACCTTGAAATGACCAGTGGTCATCTAAGTGTGCTTGCAAACCTTTACGTCAAGTTTGAGATTCTAGGTCCAAGCATACCAAAGTTATAACAATTTTAACATTTTAACATTGAAGGTCACAGTGACCTTGACCTTCAAATGAATGACATTGAAATGAGCAGTGGTGATCTTCTAGTACTGGCCAACCTTTATGTCAAGTTTGAAGACTCTAGGTACAAGCATACCAAAGTTATAACATGGAATAAGAACTTTAACATTTTTACCTACCAAAGTTATAAGAACTTTAACATTTTTACATTCAAGGTCACAGTGACCTTGACCTTAGAATGAATGACCTTGAAATGACCAGTGGTCATCTAAGTGTGCTTGCAAACCTTCATGTCAAGTTTGAAGACTCTATGTCCAAGCATACCAAAGTTATAACAATTTTAACATTTTAACATTTAAGGTCACAGTGACCTTGACCTTCAAATGAATGACATTGAAATGACCAGTGGTCATCTTCTAGTACTGGCCAATCTTTATTTCAAGTTTGAAGACTCTAGGTACAAGCATACCAAAGTTATAACATGAAATAAGAACTTTAACATTTTTACATTCAAGGTCACAGTGACCTTGACCTTCAAATGAATGACCTTGAAATGTCCAGTGGTTACTTACTAGTTCTGGCCAACCTTCATGTCAAGTTTCAAGACTCTAGGTCCAAGCATACCAAAGTTATAACAACTTTAACATTTTTATATTGAAGGTCACAGTGACCTTCACCTTCAAATGAATGACCTTGAAATGACCAGTGGTCATCTGTTAATCCTGGCCAACCTTCATGTCAAGTTTGAAGACTCTAGGTCCAAGCATACCAAAGTTATACCATGAAATAAGAACTTTAACATTTTTACATTCAAGGTCACAGTGACCTTGACCTTCAAATGAATGACCTTGAAATGACCAGTGGTTACTAACTAGTTATGGCCAACCTTCATGTCAAGTTTCAAGACTCTAGGTCCAAGCATACCAAAGTTATAACAACTTTAACATTTTTTATATTGAAGGTCACAGTGACCTTGACCTTCAAATGAATGACCTTGAAATGACCAGTGGTCATCTGTTAATCCTGGCCAACCTTCATGTCAAGTTTGAAGACTAGGTCCAAGCATACCAAAGTTATACCATGAAATAAGAACTTTAACATTTTCGAGCACGCCGCCACCCCGCCCGCCCGCCCCCCCGCCCGCCCGACAACATCAATCTATAAGCCGAGATTTTTTCGAAAAAAATCCGGCTAAAAAGTCATGGAAAAAAGATTATTTTACTTAACATATTTACAGAGTAATACAAAAATACATTCCAAACATGAACAGTTTTTTTATGAGAAAATCACCAATATTATGTTCATTCTAAGTTTGCAAATTCACATCGTACAGTGTTCAATGCGTGATTATGCAAGATCAAGAAAACGTAGGGCTAACTTTGCCATCTGCCACATTTTTCTTTGCCAACTATCTAAGGTCTACTATTTTAAACCTTTCAGTGCGGGAACCGAATTTTGAAGGCCTTTGCAAACAGTTTGAATCCAGATGAGACACCACAGAACGTGGCGTCTCATCTGGATCCAAACTGTTTGCTATTCTGATAGTATTCTTTGAAAAAAATCGAAGAAAATGCTAATTTTAGAAATTCAGCAGACGACATTTTAGCAGACGACAAATTTCCCAGCATGCAAAGGGTTAATAAGCAGCAAATATTTCATGTGATATAGTGGGTAACAGTAGAAGTTGTTTTACTTATAGAAGGATAGAGTACTTGAGTACTTAAAGGACAGAAAGATAAAATTGACAAACAAACCTGTGAATACAATCTTTACAGTTCAATTAGCATAACTATATTTTTGTTTCAAGAGCAGTGATTTTGATTTAATTAAATATAGGATCTTGCATGAGTGGTCAATTTGTATTGAATTTATATACAGATAAAACGAGGCTTCCCGAGTTTTTATCTTTATTTAGATGACGAGTTTAATAAATTCAATACAAAATGACCACGAATCTTAAGATTCTATTTATAACATGACCAACAAATTTTCTTTCTATTTTATGCTCTTTTCACCATTTATTCACATTGTAAAAGAGTTTAACTCAAGAAATTCGCCGGAATAATGACATCATTTCGTAAAAAAAATGACGTCATTTCACAGTTATATAACTCGTGTAATAACAACCGTGTAATAAACAAAATTGAGCATTACGTTATTTCACTCCTGGAGCGTAGGTCATGTTATAATATCGTTATATTGTCACACTAATGTATTAAATTTATTTATATTTTCAAAACACCTTAATTTAAAGGAGCCAAAGGGTGTGTGTCTCTTGCTCTTAAACAGAAAGTTAGACCCTGCAAAGGAAAATAAATGATGCCAGTGAAACTCAATTACTAGAACAACGAACCAACATTTACAACTTATTTTGCTTGCACAATATTGTGGAATTACAACAGTGATGAAATAAATGGGTGATTTAACACCAACATTTGATTCCTTGATTGCCTGAGACGTACCTTGACCATCCTAGCACTAAAATGATGTAACTGAATTCAGGTCTACTAGATTTAGAAGTGGTGACAACAAACTTCGCAAGCCTTGGCGAAGAACACGGACTCAGACCAAAGAAAATTACATCTGCTTTAGTATTGAAACATTCCTATATTCAGTTAAAGGGGCTGTTTAACAGTTTTTGGCATGTTTTGAAATAAGTCATTTAATGCTTTATATTGATAAATGTAAACACTGGATCTTAAAAGCTCCAGTAAAAAATCAAGAATAAAATTTAAAATAGGAAAAAAAGTAGCCGCATCTGGACTCGAACCAGTGACCCCCGGAGTCCTGGAGTAAAAACGCAATAGCCCGCTCGGCTATTCTGCCAAGCATACTTAGTTAATGTATTTGATGCATTATATAGGTAATCTTCGTAGTTTCACAAAATTTTACGACAACAACAGAACTCTCCAAATTATTCAATAGTTTCGTGTTGCAAGGCTTTATAATTTTTAGGTTTTTAAATCGTCAAAAGATGCATATATTGGCTATATTAGACCATGGTAAATGTTCAGTAATACTGTTTCCTCACAAATATCATAACTAAAACGAAAATTTTCGAATCTGAAACAACTTTTTTCAACAAGTTACTTTTGAATCCTTATGTTCATAAAATGGGTTCCCAGAATTTTTGATAAATATCAAAACAAAATTAACAAAGGAAATGTTTATTTTTGTTTTTCATTACCTGTGTTTTGTATTGCTGTAGGCTTTAAATACTAAATCAAATGCATCACCAGGTCAATTATACTCAATAGGAATTTCAGTGTTAAGTTGTTCAAATAATAAACAGAAAATTGTTGGTCATATTATCAAGTTCTTTACCATATTGCATAGTGGTACGTGTGCACAGCCTGGTTCTAAAATGTGATTTTTCTTTTCACATTCTCTGGATATTTCCAATATTTTCATTGACTTAAGTGGTACACAAATGAAGTCTCATAACACTTCTTAACCTGCTTTTATTGTTATCCTACATTAATTCCTAAAATTATATAATACCAAGTTTACCTATCATGCATATACTAATTTGTATGTGTCAGTTACTCAATTAATTAAATTTTACTATTATCACAGATGCTATGTTTGAAAAAAACTTGCTTGCACAGAATTATGTATATTGTACGGTTAAAAGTCATAATGCATGGTATGTAGTAATGAAACAAGAGATGTGATCGTCAGAAACACAATGCCCCCTACTGCGCCGCTTTGAAATAAAATTTCTATTTATCATTTGGCAGGTATAGAAGTCATCTTCCTTTAAAGCTTATTTATATTACTTCCCTTGGATTTTGTCCAATCCAACCAGGGTGGGGGTGGGGGGTCTGTAGACAGTCAAAATGACAAAGTCAGACATCACTGACAACCAAGGTCTGTGGTTTATCAAAGAGATCATAGCCAGAGCTCATCATGTACTTATAGACATAAGTCCAGAGGTATGTACATGTAATCAACCCTACCATTCACAAATAAGTACAGTAAAGAAATGATAATTATATCATTAAAAAAAAACTTTGACAAATCATTCATTTGAGTTATAAATAATCCAAATAATAGATCTGTACAGTATCTGTGAAAAGAAGTTAAATTCTTGGAAAGGAAATATATAATATATTATATGAGATTTATAATTATATAAATTACTTCCCTTGAATATAATTGTCTATAACAAATCTCTATTTTTAGTAGCAAATACAGTGAAAACTCGCTATTAAGACCACTTGTGGGACTTTTCAAAAGTGGTCTTAATAGCGAGGTGGTCTTAATACTGAGTTTTCATGAATTTGATGGACATATAATTACAACAACGTAAATATTCACTGAACTTTAATCTGTTTGCATACTATATAACAGTCATCCGTTTATACATGCGAATCTGAAACAACTTTTTTCAATTTTGTCAATTTACAAAACCATGAACAGATCCCTTTAAACAAATGAAAACCTGTCTATACATTCAAGAGCAGTGCACAATTTATAAAAAAACATTTAAAATAATACAAAATAACATAATAGTTAAAGAACAAGAGTTCCGCGGTCGGAGATGACCGCATTGAAGCCGGATTTTTGATTTAAATGACATTTAAGTTCACAGTGACCTTGACCTTCAAATGAATGACATTGAAATGAATGACCTTGAAATGACCAGTGGTCATCTAAGTGTGCTTGCAAACCTTTACGTCAAGTTTGAGATTCTAGGTCCAAGCATACCAAAGTTATAACAATTTTAACATTTTAACATTGAAGGTCACAGTGACCTTGACCTTCAAATGAATGACATTGAAATGAGCAGTGGTGATCTTCTAGTACTGGCCAACCTTTATGTCAAGTTTGAAGACTCTAGGTACAAGCATACCAAAGTTATAACATGGAATAAGAACTTTAACATTTTTACCTACCAAAGTTATAAGAACTTTAACATTTTTACATTCAAGGTCACAGTGACCTTGACCTTAGAATGAATGACCTTGAAATGACCAGTGGTCATCTAAGTGTGCTTGCAAACCTTCATGTCAAGTTTGAAGACTCTATGTCCAAGCATACCAAAGTTATAACAATTTTAACATTTTAACATTTAAGGTCACAGTGACCTTGACCTTCAAATGAATGACATTGAAATGACCAGTGGTCATCTTCTAGTACTGGCCAATCTTTATTTCAAGTTTGAAGACTCTAGGTACAAGCATACCAAAGTTATAACATGAAATAAGAACTTTAACATTTTTACATTCAAGGTCACAGTGACCTTGACCTTCAAATGAATGACCTTGAAATGTCCAGTGGTTACTTACTAGTTCTGGCCAACCTTCATGTCAAGTTTCAAGACTCTAGGTCCAAGCATACCAAAGTTATAACAACTTTAACATTTTTATATTGAAGGTCACAGTGACCTTCACCTTCAAATGAATGACCTTGAAATGACCAGTGGTCATCTGTTAATCCTGGCCAACCTTCATGTCAAGTTTGAAGACTCTAGGTCCAAGCATACCAAAGTTATACCATGAAATAAGAACTTTAACATTTTTACATTCAAGGTCACAGTGACCTTGACCTTCAAATGAATGACCTTGAAATGACCAGTGGTTACTAACTAGTTATGGCCAACCTTCATGTCAAGTTTCAAGACTCTAGGTCCAAGCATACCAAAGTTATAACAACTTTAACATTTTTTATATTGAAGGTCACAGTGACCTTGACCTTCAAATGAATGACCTTGAAATGACCAGTGGTCATCTGTTAATCCTGGCCAACCTTCATGTCAAGTTTGAAGACTAGGTCCAAGCATACCAAAGTTATACCATGAAATAAGAACTTTAACATTTTCGAGCACGCCGCCACCCCGCCCGCCCGCCCCCCCCGCCCGCCCGACAACATCAATCTATAAGCCGAGATTTTTTCGAAAAAAATCCGGCTAAAAAGTCATGGAAAAAAGATTATTTTACTTAACATATTTACAGAGTAATACAAAAATACATTCCAAACATGAACAGTTTTTTTATGAGAAAATCACCAATATTATGTTCATTCTAAGTTTGCAAATTCACATCGTACAGTGTTCAATGCGTGATTATGCAAGATCAAGAAAACGTAGGGCTAACTTTGCCATCTGCCACATTTTTCTTTGCCAACTATCTAAGGTCTACTATTTTAAACCTTTCAGTGCGGGAACCGAATTTTGAAGGCCTTTGCAAACAGTTTGAATCCAGATGAGACACCACAGAACGTGGCGTCTCATCTGGATCCAAACTGTTTGCTATTCTGATAGTATTCTTTGAAAAAAATCGAAGAAAATGCTAATTTTAGAAATTCAACAGACGACATTTTAGCAGACGACAAATTTCCCAGCATGCAAAGGGTTAATAAGCAGCAAATATTTCATGTGATATAGTGGGTAACAGTAGAAGTTGTTTTACTTATAGAAGGATAGAGTACTTGAGTACTTAAAGGACAGAAAGATAAAATTGACAAACAAACCTGTGAATACAATCTTTACAGTTCAATTAGCATAACTATATTTTTGTTTCAAGAGCAGTGATTTTGATTTAATTAAATATAGGATCTTGCATGAGTGGTCAATTTGTATTGAATTTATATACAGATAAAACGAGGCTTCCCGAGTTTTTATCTTTATTTAGATGACGAGTTTAATAAATTCAATACAAAATGACCACGAATCTTAAGATTCTATTTATAACATGACCAACAAATTTTCTTTCTATTTTATGCTCTTTTCACCATTTATTCACATTGTAAAAGAGTTTAACTCAAGAAATTCGCCGGAATAATGACATCATTTCGTAAAAAAAATGACGTCATTTCACAGTTATATAACTCGTGTAATAACAACCGTGTAATAAACAAAATTGAGCATTACGTTATTTCACTCCTGGAGCGTAGGTCATGTTATAATATCGTTATATTGTCACACTAATGTATTAAATTTATTTATATTTTCAAAACACCTTAATTTAAAGGAGCCAAAGGGTGTGTGTCTCTTGCTCTTAAACAGAAAGTTAGACCCTGCAAAGGAAAATAAATGATGCCAGTGAAACTCAATTACTAGAACAACGAACCAACATTTACAACTTATTTTGCTTGCACAATATTGTGGAATTACAACAGTGATGAAATAAATGGGTGATTTAACACCAACATTTGATTCCTTGATTGCCTGAGACGTACCTTGACCATCCTAGCACTAAAATGATGTAACTGAATTCAGGTCTACTAGATTTAGAAGTGGTGACAACAAACTTCGCAAGCCTTGGCGAAGAACACGGACTCAGACCAAAGAAAATTACATCTGCTTTAGTATTGAAACATTCCTATATTCAGTTAAAGGGGCTGTTTAACAGTTTTTGGCATGTTTTGAAATAAGTCATTTAATGCTTTATATTGATAAATGTAAACACTGGATCTTAAAAGCTCCAGTAAAAAATCAAGAATAAAATTTAAAATAGGAAAAAAAGTAGCCGCATCTGGACTCGAACCAGTGACCCCCGGAGTCCTGGAGTAAAAACGCAATAGCCCGCTCGGCTATTCTGCCAAGCATACTTAGTTAATGTATTTGATGCATTATATAGGTAATCTTCGTAGTTTCACAAAATTTTACGACAACAACAGAACTCTCCAAATTATTCAATAGTTTCGTGTTGCAAGGCTTTATAATTTTTAGGTTTTTAAATCGTCAAAAGATGCATATATTGGCTATATTAGACCATGGTAAATGTTCAGTAATACTGTTTCCTCACAAATATCATAACTAAAACGAAAATTTTCGAATCTGAAACAACTTTTTTCAACAAGTTACTTTTGAATCCTTATGTTCATAAAATGGGTTCCCAGAATTTTTGATAAATATCAAAACAAAATTAACAAAGGAAATGTTTATTTTTGTTTTTCATTACCTGTGTTTTGTATTGCTGTAGGCTTTAAATACTAAATCAAATGCATCACCAGGTCAATTATACTCAATAGGAATTTCAGTGTTAAGTTGTTCAAATAATAAACAGAAAATTGTTGGTCATATTATCAAGTTCTTTACCATATTGCATAGTGGTACGTGTGCACAGCCTGGTTCTAAAATGTGATTTTTCTTTTCACATTCTCTGGATATTTCCAATATTTTCATTGACTTAAGTGGTACACAAATGAAGTCTCATAACACTTCTTAACCTGCTTTTATTGTTATCCTACATTAATTCCTAAAATTATATAATACCAAGTTTACCTATCATGCATATACTAATTTGTATGTGTCAGTTACTCAATTAATTAAATTTTACTATTATCACAGATGCTATGTTTGAAAAAAACTTGCTTGCACAGAATTATGTATATTGTACGGTTAAAAGTCATAATGCATGGTATGTAGTAATGAAACAAGAGATGTGATCGTCAGAAACACAATGCCCCCTACTGCGCCGCTTTGAAATAAAATTTCTATTTATCATTTGGCAGGTATAGAAGTCATCTTCCTTTAAAGCTTATTTATATTACTTCCCTTGGATTTTGTCCAATCCAACCAGGGTGGGGGTGGGGGGTCTGTAGACAGTCAAAATGACAAAGTCAGACATCACTGACAACCAAGGTCTGTGGTTTATCAAAGAGATCATAGCCAGAGCTCATCATGTACTTATAGACATAAGTCCAGAGGTATGTACATGTAATCAACCCTACCATTCACAAATAAGTACAGTAAAGAAATGATAATTATATCATTAAAAAAAAACTTTGACAAATCATTCATTTGAGTTATAAATAATCCAAATAATAGATCTGTACAGTATCTGTGAAAAGAAGTTAAATTCTTGGAAAGGAAATATATAATATATTATATGAGATTTATAATTATATAAATTACTTCCCTTGAATATAATTGTCTCTAACAAATCTCTATTTTTAGTAGCAAATACAGTGAAAACTCGCTATTAAGACCACTTGTGGGACTTTTCAAAAGTGGTCTTAATAGCGAGGTGGTCTTAATACTGAGTTTTCATGAATTTGATGGACATATAATTACAACAACGTAAATATTCACTGAACTTTAATCTGTTTGCATACTATATAACAGTCATCCGTTTATACATGCGAATCTGAAACAACTTTTTTCAATTTTGTCAATTTACAAAACCATGAACAGATCCCTTTAAACAAATGAAAACCTGTCTATACATTCAAGAGCAGTGCACAATTTATAAAAAAACATTTAAAATAATACAAAATAACATAATAGTTAAAGAACAAGAGTTCCGCGGTCGGAGATGACCGCATTGAAGCCGGATTTTTGATTTAAATGACATTTAAGTTCACAGTGACCTTGACCTTCAAATGAATGACATTGAAATGAATGACCTTGAAATGACCAGTGGTCATCTAAGTGTGCTTGCAAACCTTTACGTCAAGTTTGAGATTCTAGGTCCAAGCATACCAAAGTTATAACAATTTTAACATTTTAACATTGAAGGTCACAGTGACCTTGACCTTCAAATGAATGACATTGAAATGAGCAGTGGTGATCTTCTAGTACTGGCCAACCTTTATGTCAAGTTTGAAGACTCTAGGTACAAGCATACCAAAGTTATAACATGGAATAAGAACTTTAACATTTTTACCTACCAAAGTTATAAGAAGTTTAACATTTTTACATTCAAGGTCACAGTGACCTTGACCTTAGAATGAATGACCTTGAAATGACCAGTGGTCATCTAAGTGTGCTTGCAAACCTTCATGTCAAGTTTGAAGACTCTATGTCCAAGCATACCAAAGTTATAACAATTTTAACATTTTAACATTTAAGGTCACAGTGACCTTGACCTTCAAATGAATGACATTGAAATGACCAGTGGTCATCTTCTAGTACTGGCCAATCTTTATTTCAAGTTTGAAGACTCTAGGTACAAGCATACCAAAGTTATAACATGAAATAAGAACTTTAACATTTTTACATTCAAGGTCACAGTGACCTTGACCTTCAAATGAATGACCTTGAAATGTCCAGTGGTTACTTACTAGTTCTGGCCAACCTTCATGTCAAGTTTCAAGACTCTAGGTCCAAGCATACCAAAGTTATAACAACTTTAACATTTTTATATTGAAGGTCACAGTGACCTTCACCTTCAAATGAATGACCTTGAAATGACCAGTGGTCATCTGTTAATCCTGGCCAACCTTCATGTCAAGTTTGAAGACTCTAGGTCCAAGCATACCAAAGTTATACCATGAAATAAGAACTTTAACATTTTTACATTCAAGGTCACAGTGACCTTGACCTTCAAATGAATGACCTTGAAATGACCAGTGGTTACTAACTAGTTATGGCCAACCTTCATGTCAAGTTTCAAGACTCTAGGTCCAAGCATACCAAAGTTATAACAACTTTAACATTTTTTATATTGAAGGTCACAGTGACCTTGACCTTCAAATGAATGACCTTGAAATGACCAGTGGTCATCTGTTAATCCTGGCCAACCTTCATGTCAAGTTTGAAGACTAGGTCCAAGCATACCAAAGTTATACCATGAAATAAGAACTTTAACATTTTCGAGCACGCCGCCACCCCGCCCGCCCGCCCGCCCGCCCCCCCCGCCCGCCCGACAACATCAATCTATAAGCCGAGATTTTTTCGAAAAAAATCCGGCTAAAAAGTCATGGAAAAAAGATTATTTTACTTAACATATTTACAGAGTAATACAAAAATACATTCCAAACATGAACAGTTTTTTTATGAGAAAATCACCAATATTATGTTCATTCTAAGTTTGCAAATTCACATCGTACAGTGTTCAATGCATGATTATGCTAGATCAAGAAAACGTAGGGCTAACTTTGCCATCTGCCACATTTTTCTTTGCCAACTATCTAAGGTCTACTATTTTAAACCTTTCAGTGCGGGAACCGAATTTTGAAGGCCTTTGCAAACAGTTTGAATCCAGATGAGACACCACAGAACGTGGCGTCTCATCTGGATCCAAACTGTTTGCTATTCTGATAGTATTCTTTGAAAAAAATCGAAGAAAATGCTAATTTTAGAAATTCAGCAGACGACATTTTAGCAGACGACAAATTTCCCAGCATGCAAAGGGTTAATAAGCAGCAAATATTTCATGTGATATAGTGGGTAACAGTAGAAGTTGTTTTACTTATAGAAGGATAGAGTACTTGAGTACTTAAAGGACAGAAAGATAAAATTGACAAACAAACCTGTGAATACAATCTTTACAGTTCAATTAGCATAACTATATTTTTGTTTCAAGAGCAGTGATTTTGATTTAATTAAATATAGGATCTTGCATGAGTGGTCAATTTGTATTGAATTTATATACAGATAAAACGAGGCTTCCCGAGTTTTTATCTTTATTTAGATGACAAGTTTAATAAATTCAATACAAAATGACCACGAATCTTAAGATTCTATTTATAACATGACCAACAAATTTTCTTTCTATTTTATGCTCTTTTCACCATTTATTCACATTGTAAAAGAGTTTAACTCAAGAAATTCGCCGGAATAATGACATCATTTCGTAAAAAAAATGACGTCATTTCACAGTTATATAACTCGTGTAATAACAACCGTGTAATAAACAAAATTGAGCATTACGTTATTTCACTCCTGGAGCGTAGGTCATGTTATAATATCGTTATATTGTCACACTAATGTATTAAATTTATTTATATTTTCAAAACACCTTAATTTAAAGGAGCCAAAGGGTGTGTGTCTCTTGCTCTTAAACAGAAAGTTAGACCCTGCAAAGGAAAATAAATGATGCCAGTGAAACTCAATTACTAGAACAACGAACCAACATTTACAACTTATTTTGCTTGCACAATATTGTGGAATTACAACAGTGATGAAATAAATGGGTGATTTAACACCAACATTTGATTCCTTGATTGCCTGAGACGTACCTTGACCATCCTAGCACTAAAATGATGTAACTGAATTCAGGTCTACTAGATTTAGAAGTGGTGACAACAAACTTCGCAAGCCTTGGCGAAGAACACGGACTCAGACCAAAGAAAATTACATCTGCTTTAGTATTGAAACATTCCTATATTCAGTTAAAGGGGCTGTTTTGAAATAAGTCATTTAATGCTTTATATTGATAAATGTAAACACTGGATCTTAAAAGCTCCAGTAAAAAATCAAGAATAAAATTTAAAATAGGAAAAAAAGTAGCCGCATCTGGACTCGAACCAGTGACCCCCGGAGTCCTGGAGTAAAAACGCAATAGCCCGCTCGGCTATTCTGCCAAGCATACTTAGTTAATGTATTTGATGCATTATATAGGTAATCTTCGTAGTTTCACAAAATTTTACGACAACAACAGAACTCTCCAAATTATTCAATAGTTTCGTGTTGCAAGGCTTTATAATTTTTAGGTTTTTAAATCGTCAAAAGATGCATATATTGGCTATATTAGACCATGGTAAATGTTCAGTAATACTGTTTCCTCACAAATATCATAACTAATACGAAAATTTTCGAATCTGAAACAACTTTTTTCAACAAGTTACTTTTGAATCCTTATGTTCATAAAATGGGTTCCCAGAATTTTTGATAAATATCAAAACAAAATTAACAAAGGAAATGTTTATTTTTGTTTTTCATTACCTGTGTTTTGTATTGCTGTAGGCTTTAAATACTAAATCAAATGCATCACCAGGTCAATTATACTCAATAGGAATTTCAGTGTTAAGTTGTTCAAATAATAAACAGAAAATTGTTGGTCATATTATCAAGTTCTTTACCATATTGCATAGTGGTACGTGTGCACAGCCTGGTTCTAAAATGTGATTTTTCTTTTCACATTCTCTGGATATTTCCAATATTTTCATTGACTTAAGTGGTACACAAATGAAGTCTCATAACACTTCTTAACCTGCTTTTATTGTTATCCTACATTAATTCCTAAAATTATATAATACCAAGTTTACCTATCATGCATATACTAATTTGTATGTGTCAGTTACTCAATTAATTAAATTTTACTATTATTACAGATGCTATGTTTGAAAAAAACTTGCTTGCACAGAATTATGTATATTGTACGGTTAAAAGTCATAATGCATGGTATGTAGTAATGAAACAAGAGATGTGATCGTCAGAAACACAATGCCCCCTACTGCGCCGCTTTGAAATAAAATTTCTATTTATCATTTGGCAGGTATAGAAGTCATCTTCCTTTAAAGCTTATTTATATTACTTCCCTTGGATTTTGTCCAATCCAACCAGGGTGGGGGTGGGGGGTCTGTAGACAGTCAAAATGACAAAGTCAGACATCACTGACAACCAAGGTCTGTGGTTTATCAAAGAGATCATAGCCAGAGCTCATCATGTACTTATAGACATAAGTCCAGAGGTATGTACATGTAATCAACCCTACCATTCACAAATAAGTACAGTAAAGAAATGATAATTATATCATTAAAAAAAAACTTTGACAAATCATTCATTTGAGTTATAAATAATCCAAATAATAGATCTGTACAGTAACTGTGAAAAGAAGTTAAATTCTTGGAAAGGAAATATATAATATATTATATGAGATTTATAATTATATAAATTACTTCCCTTGAATATAATTGTCTCTAACAAATCTCTATTTTTAGTAGCAAATACAGTGAAAACTCGCTATTAAGACCACTTGTGGGACTTTTCAAAAGTGGTCTTAATAGCGAGGTGGTCTTAATACTGAGTTTTCATGAATTTGATGGACATATAATTACAACAACGTAAATATTCACTGAACTTTAATCTGTTTGCATACTATATAACAGTCATCCGTTTATACATTGTATTTATACATTTGTACATTGTACAAAGAAAGTATTCCAAGTTGTTCGTTAAAGAAGTGTAAATACATGTACATGTACTTTTCATCAAGATCCTTGATGTTTACTTAACGAATGAGTAAATTGTCGCCTGCTTAACATTTCGTCGAATAAAATTGAGCTGTTCTTTTTAGAATAGCTTGAACCCGAGTCTTTCCAATGCCGAATAAATCGGCCAACTGTCGTTGAGATTTTCCATCACTCGCGTCGATCAAATCAATATTTTCTTTTAAACACAACTCTTTCCGTTTTCGTCTCTCCATTTTGAATAACGATATGGTATAAAGGTCGGTTTTTATATCCATCACGAACAAAACCATGTTACTCAAATATCCTCACTGTTAAATTATTCGCCGTATTTAATCTTTAAAGTGTGTACCAAACAACTACCAATTTACCCATCAAAGACTCAATAATAATAATAGCTAATCGTCAATCAAGGACAAGGGTTAAAAATTATAACAAGTGCCGAAAAATTAGCACCTGTGTCGCAAATCGATCCAAAAACCGTTGTCGTTATTTGTGGTTTATTGGGTCAGAATGGCTTCGTACACAATCCCGATAGTTCCACAACACCAGATCAAGTAAGGTGTGAAAATTACTGGTCGTTTGGCGGGTGTCAATTAAGAACAATATCGATGATATGTACTGATTAAAGTGGTCGTAATAGCGGATTAGCGGGTTGGTCGGATTAGTGAGTGTAACGACCATTGAAATATAGAAGGAAAAAATCGGGACTGAAAAATGGCGGTCGACTTAGCGAGTTGGTCGGAATACCGAGATGGTCGTAAAGAGAGTTTTCACTGTAATTAAAAGCCACTATCTATTTTAGCAGCAAATAATTAAAAGTCACTACCGTGACTGTAGATTCACTACTCAATGTGCAGCTCCATGAGATACACATGCATGCCAAATATCAAGTTGCTATGTTCAATATTGAATAATTATCTCCCTTTAAAGCTTATTACTTCCCTTTGATTTGTATTTTTGACCTTAGACCTTGAAGGATGACCATAACCTTTTACCATGATTTGTTTGTCAAAAACACAATGCCGCCTACTGCGCCACTTTGATTGATTTAACAAGAATATATACGTTGGCAGGGAAGATAATTATGTCCATTTAAAGCTTATTACTTCCCTTGGATTTGTTTTTTCGACCCTAGACCTTGAAGGATGATGTTCACCTTGTAATTTTAGCACTTACAATGTGCAGCTCCATGAGATACACATGCATGCCAAATATCAAGTTGGTTTGTTCAATATTTAAAAAGTTATGGCCAATGTTAAAGTTTTTTTCAGACGGACGGACAGACTGGCTGACATACTGACTGACGGACAGTTCAACTGCTATATGCCACCCTACCGGGGGCATAAAAATATAACAATAGTCATAATAAAATAAGACTACCGGTTTTGTTACTGAATAATTATTTATACTATGAAATACACGATTTAAGTTCTGCTTGCGCATGCGCGAGCGTTCAGTCGGGAAAAAAATCAGTGGATATTTTTTTAAGTGTTTTAAGTGTTTTTAGTAAAAATATGGATACTAAAGTGGTTTTATTAATATTATTTGTGTTAGGAAGTGTTTTTTTAGGATTCAGTGGTGTGATTAGTGATGTAAAGTGGTTTTTTAGTGTGTGAATTTGTGAAACACTGCACACATAAAATCACATAAAATGTCAGCGAGTGAGCGTAAGTGATTACAATTTTCCTTATCAAGTCTGATGACAGTATTCAATGGTTTTGCATAAGTTGTAAAAGGGCATCCCAAAAAGTTTTCAAAATGCTAACATTGGTACACAAAAGGCAAGACCAGCTGGAAAGCGAGATGAAAAATCTTTCGAA
Organism: Dreissena polymorpha; assembly: GCF_020536995.1. Classification (NCBI taxonomy): domain Eukaryota; kingdom Metazoa; phylum Mollusca; class Bivalvia; order Myida; family Dreissenidae; genus Dreissena; species Dreissena polymorpha. The sequence continues at coordinate 178,137,237 of NC_068355.1, read as the reverse complement.
AAATGTTCAGGAATGTAATGGCAACATAACGGATTTGAAAGCAATCCTACATAGTGTCATATCAGGCACAGTTAAGGATATTTTGGATGAGCGACACGAGGAAAGTGCAACGGTAAACAATTTGATCTTTTTTAATGTAAAAGATAATGGGAACCTCAGCGCTGATAAGGATATGCTAAAATCAATTCTTGAAGAAGTATTAGGGGTACCAGGTGCATTATTATAAATTGGGCATGTTGAAGCATCATCTATTACAAGACTTGGAAAATTTGACAACAAATCAGTTAAGGTCAGACTGTTAAGAGTTACAATCGAAAGTAGGGACATTAGAGGTATGATCCTCAATAATGCATTTCGTATGAAAAACAATGAAGGATTCAGCAAAGTAGGGATTGGAAGGGACCTTACCATTAGACAAAGAGAAATTAATCATGAATTAAGGAAGGAGTTGACAATAAAGAGGAAAGATGACCCTAATAGGAATTGGGGAATAAGAAGAGATAAAATAGTTGAGCTACCAAAAGTTACCCGCAGCGGGGGACGGGAATGCCAACTAGAGGATTTATTGTTCAACACAGTTAATGTTAAACAGTTTAATAGTTCTAAAGTTAATTGTTCTTCATTACCTTCTGATTTATCATTTTTAACTGAAAGTACAGATAGTATTGTGTCATTTGTAACTGAGACATCTGATTCGAGCATTACTACAGACAAAACGAATGTAAATGTAAGTACCAAAAGTTCATTTTTGGATTCATTTATAATTGGCTTTACAAACATTGACAGTTTGTCAAATAAGGTTGCAGAGTTGGAAGCATTCCTAGCGAATGAAAATCCAGATATTTTTGGTATATGTGAAGTTTTTCCCAAATTTGCACATGAGAAGCTGAGTGTAAATGACATTAAATTTTCCGGCTATGATGTGTTTTGTCCAATTACAGATTGAAGCAGGGGTGTTATTAGTAAAAACAAATACTGAAAGCTTCAAGTGTTGTTGCATTGGATTTAAATAAATTTGCTGAACATGTCCGGTGTGATTTGAAACTAAAAGGGAAAGACAATATTTTAATTGGAATGATTTACAGGAGTCCCAACTCTAATTGTGCCAACAATTTAAGACCGTTTGAATTAATCAACAAAGTCTGTAAATTAAAATATTCACATCATGTGATTATGGGAGATTTTAATTTCAAAGACATTAATTGGACATCTCTACAGTGTAACTATGCCATTAACTCGGATGGTCATCAATTTTTTTATACAGTATTGGATTGTTTTCTGCATCAAGGTATGTACGCGTTTTAGAGAGGGTCATAATCCCAGCTGTCTGGATTACTCAGTTGTTGTTACAGCGCCCATTGGTAAAAGTGATCATTCTGTTGTGTGCTGCAAATTGTGTTTATTTACGGATGATCTATCAGAACACCAAGAAAGGCGTCAATATTTCAAGGGCGACTATGACAGTATAAGGGCTGATCTGTCTTCTGTGGACTGGGACTTATTATTTACTAACAGCGATACAAACAGTGCATGGACATTATTTAAAACTACTATTGAAGAGGTAACATCCAAACATATTCCACTTAAGTCAAATCGTAGCATTGAAAATATTCGCTGTGCACAGTCATCATTGTGGTTGAATAAAAAAGCTAGACTAGCAATACAGAAGAAAAACCATACATGCCAGACGTCCCGATCTTGGCGGGACAGTCCTGCTTTTGGGCTGTTTGTCCCGGTGTCCCGATGTAACACTATCTGTCCCGACATTCGAACAAAACGATATACGCTCTTTAAGTTCACAATAAAAATCCCTATTCAAGCTCTGCCTGGCTTTAATTACCATCGCTAATCCCTTTATTGCCCCCTATTAACAAACCATATCTACTAGTCGAGTGATCCAGTGTTGTTTTTGACACATTATCAGCGATATATCGGCAAATTATTGACTTTATCGGGCATTCACACCAGGGAATTTTTATGATAAGGGTCGTTAATTGCTTGGGATAGATGCATCGTAGTGCATTAAGCAGATTGCTTTTGTATTTCATGGCCCAAATCAAGTCCAAAGATACTATTATTACGCGGTATTCAGTGTATTATATGTCAAACAAATCGAGCGCTGACCGATACCAGAGACATAAATTTACTTATGTTTTTGGCTGATTTTCAGAAAATAATTTGTACATATTGCATCAATCTAAATTTAGAGTTAATGGATGATTGGTTGAATAAAAACAGTGCTCGATGTGCGCACATCCCGTTGAACGTTGCCTTAGTCACAAATGGGTTCATCTGCATACTGCACATGTTTGTTTACTTCCGGAAAATGGAGAACGTCTGTGTTCATGCAATTCTAAACACATTTATCATCAATATTTGCCAGAAATTATGAGGTTTTGTAAGTAATTAGCTGATTACTGACTTCAGTAAAGGTGGCATGATTGATCGTTTTAGGTGTCCTGCTTTTTGGTAAAATGTCCCAACATTTTTAATGGACTGTCCCGATTTGGACCCGAACATTTCTGGCATGTATGAGAAAAACAAGTATTGGAAAAAGTACAAATACTCAAGATCACCTATAGCTTATCAGAAATATGCAAGCAGCAGACAAGATTGTGCAAAGACAATAAAAAATAGTAAAAAATCTTACGAAAAGTAGCTTCAGAAGTTAAAAACAATAATAAGTCCTTTTGGAGGAATGTGAACTCCAAAAGGAAAACTAAAGACACTATCGGTGCATTGATCAAGCTTGATGATTCGGAGGCAGAAACTAATGAAGAAAAGGCCAATTTACTCAACACTTTTTTCAGCAGTGTATTTGTGAAAGCAGAGATTGAAACAGAAGAACACATAGAAGTCATGGATGACATTGAAATTTTAAATCACAAAAGTTTTAGTGAAATTGAGGTTTTAAAAGCGTTAAAGTTAATAAACCCAGAAAAGTCACCAGGACCAGACTGTATTTATCCTAAAGTGCTTAGTGAAGCTACAAATGAGTTGGTTAAACCATTAACATTGCTTTTCAACAAATCATTGAATGAAGGAGTTTTATCCCATCATCAGACGTGCATTGTCGAAATAAACCACTGTGGAATAAACTTTCCTCTATTTCAGCAGTGCTGAAATATAGCTGTCACGCGCGGCGAAGAATGGTCATATTACTCGGAATCAACTATAAAGTAATCATTTTTAGTAAAATCGAATCAGATTCAACAAAACTAATAATTTGATACCACGATGTAATATATTTTTAACACATAATGCAACTCAAAAAGCAAAAAAAACATTATTCACAAATATTTAGCGCGCGTACTCGTGACGTCATTATTAACACGTCATACGACACAATGCATGTTCTTTCACGCTAAAGCTCAGTTGTTTAGTGTTTTTTTTCATCATTTCTTAAAAATCGGGGACGTAGAGGTATGATAAACAGAAAAACAGGTTAGTTACTGATCTTTTTGTAATGTATTAGGCTCGGCACGATTAAAATAAGGAAACCATGTTTGCTTAAAATAACTTTGGGATTTTCCGTGTAGTTCGATTTTCCTTTTCTATTTTTAACGAAATAATTTACGTCTAAGAAAATTGATGGGATAAATTGAATACTAGGTCGGTGCCGAATAAAGCAAATTTTATTTTGTTCGGCACGAAAATCTGAACCACTCGCTAAGGCTCGTGGTTCAGATTTTCTAAGCCTCGCAAAATAAACTTTGCTTTATTCGGCACCGACCTAGTATTCTCTATATTCCAGATGATTGGAGAAAGGTCATTGTGTCGCCTATTTTTAAAAAAGGAAACAAAAAGGACCAATCAAACTATAGACCTGTTAGTTTAACAACAGTTGTATGCAAACTTTGTGAAAAATTGATTAGAGAAAGATTAACAGTTCATATGGTTTCCAACAGACTTTTTGCAGATGCTCAATATGGTTTCATATCAGGACGTTCTTGTGTTATTCAGCTTCTATAATTTTTGATGAATGGGCAAATATGCAAGACTCTGGAGTACCAATAGATATTATTTATCTTGACTTTGCTAAAGCGTTTGATCGTGTATCTCATGATTTGCTGCTATTTAAGCTGAAAAAATTGGGAATTGTAGGTCAACTTTTCAACTGGGTGAAAGACTTTTTACATAACAGGACACAGTGCGTACGGGTTGGTTCATCTGTTTCTTCATGGGCTAATGTAGTAAGTGGAGTACCCCAAGGAAGTGTACTAGGTCCAATTCTATTTCTCTGCTTTATCAATGACTTGCCTGATGTTGTCTCTGGAATAGTGAAAATCTTTGCTGATGATACTAAATTATATTCACAAGTTCCCAATATTGAAGAGTGTGAAAAGCTTCAGGCTGATCTTGACAAACTTTGTGACTGGAGTGAAAGTGGAAATTGTCCTTTAATGCCGATAAATGTAAGGTCATGCACATAGGAAATAATGAAGAAGTGTTCAGATACTCAATGAGAGAGAAGGATGGAAATTTTGTTTATGTTGAATCTGTGACAAATGAGAAAGATTTGGGAATAACTTTTGATAATTAGCTCAATTTTGATCAACATATTTTTAATATCACATGTAAAGCACAAAGAATTCTAGGATTGATACACCGAACATTTGAATATCTTGACAAGGACATGTTTAATCATTTATACAAATCGCTTGTTCGACCCACATTAGAATATGGATGTAGTGTATGGTCTATACATTTGAAAAAACATATTAGAAAATGAATATAAAGATGTTTTAGAAGAAACAAACTAAATCTAGCATTGTTACATTCCATTTCTAATTGTTTCAAAATAATTTTGTTGTATTCAGATTTCAGTTACTTCATGAACAGCATTTTTTTTTGCCATTGAATTTGAAAAAGAACCGTTACTGGTACAATCAGGAAAAACTAAAAACCCTAACAAACTTTGTGTTGTGAAATCTTCTGATTGGGAATTATTCGTTTACATGTTATTTGTTCACTTGCAGATAATGCAATTTTGGAACAAAATTGATAAAATCTTTCTTCCATTTGAGAATTTTTCAGACGGTAATAAGGAATTTGGTAGTTTTTCCCTAATTTGGAACCCTTTTACGGGTACTTTATAAAGAAGGAAAAAAAATCACTGATGAAATTCTTTGTTCATAAATCTAAAATCCACACAAAATGTGTAACACATTGTGTTGACCTTCTTTGTCAGAACAACTGTTTTAGGGACTTCAAAGTAGAAAACATGTTACAGATCACTATTTGTTTTCCATTGTCACTTCTAAAATAATAAACATGTGCATGACTGTGACTGTTTGTATGATTTTTATGACAACAATCACACATTTGTAAACAGCAGTTGTGAGATAATAAATAAACTAATTGTTACTGTTTACAGATATATAACACTGGGTGAAGATATAACAAAGAAAATGAAGTAAACACAACTTGAGGAACCAAGGGTATTTAACGTATTAATGTATCAAACATGACTTTACCTTGGCTAAACTTGAAGGTCCTTCACCTCTATCTACGACAATCGGAACATCTCGGATATGATCCAGCAAACAACATACAAATTACAACAACAACAACAATTCGAGGGCGTTGTAAGTTTGTTTTTAAGTATTTTGGTACAACAATTCACATAAAGAAGAATTTTATTTTGTGTAGAAACAATTATTATTCGTGGCATTTATAATTTTACCGCTTGACACTCGTCATTTAGTTGTTAATTTTAGTTTTGTTTGAAGTGTTAGCATTTCGGATAGAAATACTTTTTCGGATTCTTATTATTCCAACTAGTTCAAAGCTTCGTAACATTGCAATTTTTAGATTGATTCATATATATTCCAAGTTAAAGGTGATAATTTATAAGGAATCAAGATAAAACATAGATGTTCTAAGAATATATTGAAATCCCTCTCTGTCGTCGGTTTAACTGTCTGTCTGCGTCGAGAGAGAACCTGTCCATCAATTCGGTATATTCCTAATTCTACTTGTCTGCATTTAAATCAAATATGTTTGGCTCTGTGCATGTATACATCTTGACCACATAATTGTGAGTATTTTATATAGGCTTAACAGGGTTATTTTCGAAGTATAAGCATGTCAGCACAGTTGGTTAAATCAAGGTCTTGTCATTTGTTTCATAATTTGTATTAAAGGTAAAAAAGTTTTGGTTTAGATACCCGCCTATTTGTTTTTTCTGCCTGTGCTCTTGTTTGTATTTTCAAATGTGCTAAGAATTTATTGTATTATATTTTATGAAATTAAAGTGAGTCACTGAGTATATTTCAATGTCAGCATTTTATTCTAACAATCAGCATATGAATGTAGTGAAACATTAAAAGGGGGAGGAGTGTAGTGAAATAAGGTCACTTCCAACAGCCTTGCTGTTGGGCTAGCTCTTTAGCGACGTGGTTAAAGTGTCGGACTACCACTCTGGAGGTCGTGGGTTCAATTCCCGGCCTGAGCTCAGTATTTTCACATTATGAATACAACTGAGGAATACAATTTAAATAATCAACTTAAATTAATTTAAAATCTTTATATGATACCATGAACAAAATATTGTTCACTTGAGTGAAATTCATAATCAGCAAGGGAAAGCAGGTACTGACACCTTTATTCGAATTTGTTTTAAAACGAATGTCAAAGTGTTCAGACTCATGGGGTTTTAACCACAGAGTACAGAGTATTGTGAACATTAAGAGCAGAAAAAATGCATTTGAAGAAAACTTTTGTTTTAATTCTTTTTTGGTACTACTTTTTCTGAATTGTTATTCTAGTTTTTGGTTCATCAACGCTTTATCAGTTTTGAAAAAATAATAACATACTCCCTTTAAGTGCAAATGTGTTGAAGTACATGTACATTTACACGAGTTCCTCGTGTGAAACTTTTTGCATATGTTTCATTACTTCAATGGTATTTTACTACGCTGAATATATGTACTGTGATTTCATATTTATAATTAGTCTGTTGTACACTCATTCACATTATATTAATTCTTCTGATATAGTTGTTAGTTTAAATTTTACATCAGGTACAAACACAAATGACCTCTCTCTGTTAGGTTTATGTCTTGTCATTGAAATTACCTGAGATCTTTTGTCAACATGGCAACAGGTGACGCAAGTTCAGCTCGATTGATTATTGTCGGCTTGGGTAATATTTAAATGTACCCCAGGTACTTTTAAGGTTACTTAAATATATCTCATCTCCTACAGAATGACCTAATCCGATTGGCTTAGAGCAGTCACATACCCATGGAGTATTTTCCATACACCCCGAGTAATTTTCATACTACCCGAGTAATCGAGTAGTCGGTTGAGATATAATCATTACATTGTTAGTAACTGACAGTGTATGGTATATACACCCTCAGTAATTTCATATAAAATTAGTGAGGGTGTTTATCCCATACACCGTCAGTTACTAACGGTGTAACTAATAGTACCCCGTTTACAGAAAATATACTAAAACGTACCTTTGAAATATAACGCTAAATTGGTTGTTGTTGGCTCTTTTTTTTTCAAATTAATTATGTTCACATTTATGTCAATATTTTGTAAAAGGCCTCTACATTATCAAAACTCTTACTCAAAAAAGCTTGTAGAGGCAGGTTGTGTTCAAAGAGAATTTTATTTCGTATTTTGTAGGGCTATTTACAACATAGGACTAGAAATGGCGCGGCAGAGGCCGACGCGTATCCCCACGCCGAATGTTTGACCTAGGTGTGCCCCAGGGTTGGTAATGGGGCCATGCATAGCTGAGATTGACCGTATTGTCATAAGAGAAATTCATCATCAATTAGAAGTGAATTGGTGTAGAAATGAAGAAGTTATAGTAAAAGGCAATTTTGGGTGGGTGTGACATATGTGGGCAGGGCGCCCCAGGGTTGGTAATGGGGCCATGCATAGTTGAGATTGACCGTATTGTCATAAGAGAGGTTCAGTATCAATTTGAAGTGAATCGGTGTAGAAATGAAGAAATTATAGTAAAAGGCAATTTTGGGTGGGTGTGGTCTATGTGGGCGGGGCGCCCCAGGGTTGGTAATGGGGCCATGCATAGTTGAGATTGACTGTATTGTCATAAGAGAAGTTCAATATCAATTTGAAGTGAATCGGTGTAGAAATGAAGAAATTATAGTAAAGGCAATTTTGGGTGGGTGTGGTCTATGTGGGCGGGGCCCCAGGGTTGGTTATGGGGCCATGCATAGTTGAGATTGACCCTAATGTCATAAGAGAAGTTCAGTATCAATTTGAAGTAAATCCGTGTAGAAATGAAAAAATTATAGTAAATAGAATTTTTTGGTGGGTGTGGCCTATGTGGGCGGGCGCCCCAGGGTTGGGATTGGGGCCATGCATAGTTGAGATTGACCCTAATGTCATAACAAAAGTTCAGTATCAATTTGAAGTGAATCCGTGTAGAAATGAAAAAATTATAGTAAATGGAAATTTTTGGTGGGTGTGGCCTATGTGGGCGGGGCGCCCCAGGGTTGGGAATGGGGCCATGCATGGTTGAGATTGACCGTATTGTCATAGGTGAGGTCCAGTATCAATTTGAAGTGAATCGGTGTAGAAATAAAGAAGTAAATGTAAAATAACCTAAAAAAATGAGTGATAATTTCTGACGCGGCCCCACCCCAACCCCTATAACTTTTGACCCAGGGGTCAGATCAAAATTCCAAATAGTGCAGGGTCGCACATATGCTCATAGCTACCATGTGTGTAAATTTCAAGGTTCTAGTGCTTTTAGTGTAGGAGGAGATAGTGGCCAGGACGGACACGGACAGACGGACGGACGGACGGACGGCGGAGATCACCACAATATCCCCACCTTTTTTTCAAAAAGCGTGGGGATAATTACTATACTAATTTGTTTCTTTCAGTGCCTGTTACTATGGATGCATCAAAAGATAGGACAGGTTTCAAGATCAGTCGTTTGTGTTGTGTCCAAGGCCACATGTCCAAGGCTAATGATATAGTGGTGTGTAGGAGCCTTGATACGAGTCAAGAGAAAAGACACGTCATCTACTTTGGCGGTGATGTCCAAGTACGTGCAAGTGTTTTTTTCACCATTTTGGGAATGGGGCTGGGTCCTTCTGGATTGAGAAATATCGCGTTCTTTTGTCTACAATTAGTAAATTGATGTTGTTGATTTATGCTTACAAATACTTTAAAATTGACAGCAAAAGTAATTTCAATATTATATTTTCTATGGTTCAACTTATAGAGCTGGATTTGGAGATAATTGACATGTTTAGACTTATTAAAAAAAATCTTTTTTGAAAACCTTTAATTAGGAATTTGTAGGTCCTATTTGGGAAAAATGTATACTTTTTAGCTCGACTATTATATATGAAATATATATAGTGGAGCTATCCTACTCACCCCGGCATCGGCGTTAGCGTCTGCGATAGCGTCTGCGATAGTGTCTGCGTGCAAATGTTAAAGTTTTCGTACTTCCCCAAATATTTTCTTTCTCCCTTGACATACCGGTATTGCTTTCATATTTTGCATACTTGTTTACCAACATGACCCCAACCTATAAACAAGAGCAGACAACTCTATCAAGCATTTTGTCATAATTATGGCCTCTTTTCCACTTAGAATATGCAGCAAATGTTAAAGTTTTCGTACTACCCCATTTATTTTCATTGTCCCTTGACATATTGCTTTTATATTTTGCATACTTGTTTACCAACATCACCCCAACCTATAAATAAGAGCGGACAACTCTATTAAGCATTTTGTCATAATTATTGCCCCTTTTATAATTAGAATATGCATATTATTGATAAATCTATGTTTAAGTTTGCATACTACCCCAAATATTTCCTATATCCTTTGAGATATTGCTTTTATATGTTGCATACTTGTCTAGCAACATGAACCCAACCTGTAAACAAGAGCAGACCACTGTATCAAGCATTTTGACATAATTATGGCCCCTTTTACACTTAGATAATTGAACATTTTGCTTAAATTGCCATAACTTCTTTATTTATGATCACATTTTATTATTACTTTTACAAAACAACACTTACCTGAATACCACAATAGATTCCACCCAAACAAAACCCCACGCCCCTACCAGAATCCCCCCCCAACCTCACCCCCCCCCCCCATTTTTTTTTTAAACATCATCTAATAAATTACCCCACCCCACATTATACCCCCCTCTCACCTCCCACCCCCCCAATTTTTTTTTAAACATCATCTAATAAATTACCACACCCCACATTATACCCCCCAACCCCCCCCCCCCCCCCAAAAAAAAAATATTAAAAAAATTCCTTTTTTTTATTTTTGAAAGATCCTCCAATAAATTATTGAATATGAACAATTTCCCCATGATGGCTTACATTATACTGTCAAGCACTAGAATAGTCGAGCGCGCTGTCCTCTGACAGCTCTTGATTCTATTGGGAATGGGTCCCCCTACCGGATCCACCCAAATTAGAACGAAAAAAAACAATTGTTCAGTATTTTTATATCCGGACAACATAACCTATAAATCATTAAAATTTGTCGGCATAAAATTTCATGTTTTTTTATGTAACTTTTTTGTGGACATGTAAATTCATGGATTTAATATCTTGGTGAAAAATTGAAGAATTTATGTTGGTCATTTTGTGTTTGTATTAAATATGTGGATAAGTCAAGCCACAAAATGAACTAAATTTGATGTCCCATGCATAATTATCATCTTTCAGTATCAAATTGAAATGTATTAACATTAATTTCCTAAAGTTAAAATAATGGCTCATTGTAAGTGATTCAAAAAATTATTTACAAAAAATCAGTTCATCATTGTACACTTTTAAGGACTTATCAAGTTCATATATAAAAGAGATAATACATGAATACACGCCTATTTTGTTCCATTGGTGCAAAAAGGTACCATGTGGCAGTGAAATTAGAAGGCACATGGAACCTTTTTGCACCAATTGGGCGTTTTGGCTATTTCAATTTTCAGGACTTTAAGGAGAACATGTCCATCTACAAACCAGAGTATGCCAGATTTGGCTATTTTATTTTTCAGGAATTTAAGGAGAACATGTCCATATGTCCATCTACAAACCAGAGTATGCAAGATTTGGCTATTTTATTTTTCAGGAATTTAAGGAGAACATGTCCATATGTCCATCTACAAACCAGAGTACGCAAGATTTGGCTATTTTATTTTTCAGGACTTTAAGGAGAACATGTCCATTTACAACCCAGAGTACGCGTCCTGGGATCTAGAGACAGTGGCCAGGATTCTACACACACGCCTCCCTGGCTCCACCGTGTTTGTGGTGAGACCCTCGGAGATGCTGCTCAACACGTTCAGCATCTTCCGCAACTTTCTCAGCTTTGATGAAGATGGGCGACCGGAATTCAGCAATAATTTTGGTGCATTGATACATCTTGCTCAGCTTTATGAGAACGCAGTGAGGACTGTTGAAAACGAAGTGAGGACTGCTGAAAACAAAGTGAGGAGTGTTGAAAACGAAGTGGATACTGTTCAAAAGTCAGAAAAAGCCAGCTCTCTGTCTGATTCAACAGACCAATGTGTAGCACATGACGGTGACAATGTTCCTTTAACTTGCGTAGGACTCAATTGTTCTCAGTCAGTGTCAACAGAGCCAAGTTTAGTTGAAAAAGTGCCCATATCTCTTGTAGGTTTCAGTAAAGGTTGTGTGGTGTTAAACCAGCTTATGTTTGAACTGGGTGGCTTAAAGGAAAATACAGACGTGGCAGAGTTTCTGTCTAGACTGGAAGCTATCTATTGGATTGATGGCGGACACATAGGACGGAAGGATGCTTATATCACAGACTATGATGTGCTGCAGAATATTGTTAACCTTGGAGTGCGTCTATTGGTCCACGTGACACCCTATCAGATCATGGATTCAAATCGACCGTGGATCGATATCGAGGAACGGGAGTTTGTACAGCGCTTGAAACGCTTCGGAGCAGATGTCCAGGAGTACAAACATTTCATGAACTTTAAGCCGTCCATTAAATATCATTTCAAGGTTTTGACGCAGATATAATAGTAATTATTGTAACAGATATTGATTTTTAATAAAGCCCTCATACCAACTTATGAGGGTTTTATTAAAAATCATTTTTGGAAGTTGACCTAAATATTTTACAATGCTCCAGCTAGGCCTGAATGGAAGGGCGCCCCGCCCTGCCCTCCCGAAGCTCTGCCCTCCCGACGCCCAGCCCTGCCCTCCCGAAGCTCTGCCCTCCCGACGCCCAGCCCTGCCCTTCCAAAGCTCTGCCCTGCCCTCCTGATGCCCCGCCCTTCCGAAGCTCTGCCCTGCCCTCCCGACGCCCCGCCCTTCCGAAGCTCTGCCCTCCCGACGTCAGCCCTGCCCTTTCGAAGCTCTGCCCTGCCCTTCCGAAGCTCTAACCTGCCCTTCTGAAGCTCTGCCCTGCCCTTCTGAAGCTCTGCCCTGCCTTCCCGACGCCTAGCCCTGCCCTTCCGAAGCTCTGCCCTGCCCTCCCGACGCCTAGCCCTGCCCTTTTATTTATTTAAAAAAATAAATATTCTGTTTAGACATGTCTTAATTTAAAAATCTCATATTACATTGAGATACATAGAGTCACATTAATTAATTCCTGATTATAAACATTTTATTTGCATGGTTTAATAATAAGGGAGGTAATATATTCTAACAATTATTAATAATATAAAAATTTAAATGCAACAGGGAGCATTCCAGATACAACCGTGCGCTCGAAAGTGCCTTTTTACAAAATACTGCGCGCTTGAAAGTGCCCCTTTGACAAAATAGGCCCCACTGCCCTTTTCAAATCCTAGCTGGAGAACTGATTTGAAATTGGGAACTTAGCATCACTGCTTTAAATTTGCGAACCTTACTGTTTTTATAAATAATATCATTTGAAAAATTATTACTTTGTTGAATAAAATAGTGCACAAAAAATGGCCCAATATAACGTCTTCAAAATCTGTATAAAAAGCTCTTTATTGGTGTGACAATTTATGGCATGTATGTCTTTGTATTTACTCAGTTGCGAAATTCTGAATTCATACTTGTTGAACTATGAATATACAGGTTAATTTATTCCATGTTTAAGTAGCTGTGATAAAGGTTTGAGTTGAATGTGCAGTAGAATGGATGCAATAAAACTTGTATTTGCCAAACTAGAATAGGCTTTTGTGATGTATCTATAATGGCAAAACAGAACAAAGTTACCTGAATCGTTCAACCAAAATGTTTGCCTAGTCCTGACTTGTACTGTTTTAATATTATGTTCAAATGTTCATTATTTGAAAAAATAAATGCAGTAAAATCTTCAAGTGTATATCTAATAGAAATGATTCAATTGTGTTGTCAAAAACATTATATGATTATTTCATTTTTTATGCCCCCGGATCAAAAGATCGGGAGGCATATTGTTTTTGGCCTGTCATCCGTTCATTGTGTTTTTCCCAAAACTTTAACCTTTGTTAAGTTTTAAAAGTTTTGTAATAACTTTTTGAATATTGAAGATAGCAACTTGATATTTGGCATGCATGTGTATCTCATGAAGCTGCACATTTTGAGTGGTGAAAGGTCAAGGTCAAAAGTAAAAAAAAACAATCCAAGGGAAGTAATAAGCTTTAAAGGGGAGATAATTTCTAAACCTGCCAAATGATATATTGAAATTTTATTTCAAAGCGGTGCAATAGGGGGTATTGTGTTTCTGACAAACACATCTCTTGTTTCACATTTATATCATATCTACATTTATATGTACGGTCATGTTGATTTTAAAAGTTTCATTGAACTCAATTAAATATTGCACAGATTGATCCTTGTCTTATTTTTGCAACGTAATAATTGATATGATATCCCCTTGTATAAACGTTGAGACGATTTAGTAATGGATATCCGATCTCCTCCTATAAAATTTGAAGAAAATGCCATAGTGAATTGGTATCTCCTTGTATAAACTGTGATCAATGTCATAATGGATATGTTGTACCCTTCTAAATACTTTGAGGAATGTAAAAATGGATATAGTACACCAAAAGACCAAGACTGACCAGAGTTTGAAAGGTGTTTAGCTGTTCATTAAAAAAAATATGGGGTTGGGGGTAGAGTGGGAACAAGAACAGGAGGTTCCACTAAAGCTCATCTCAATTCTTCAAATGTAGTTTATTCTTTACCCTTTACCACTTTGATCGTATTTTTACTCATTTGTAGTCCCTGAGAAAGTTTAATTTAATTAAATGCTTTTCTAACTAGATTCAAGTTTTAAAGGCTTCATTTCCAACCCTAAGATACTAATGAGCAGCAAACATAATAAAACCTGAACAGACTGCCAGTTACTCGCAGGCTGTTCTGGTTTTATGATGTTTACACATTACACCCATTTTCACTTTGCTTCTGAGTGGGAAAGGGTTAACTGAGCCCATTTAAACTGTTTCATGTCAGTCAATGCCTGATACTGCTGCAAACCCTTGTAACAAACGACCTGCTGGGGTATGTACGACGAAGTTAACAATTCACTTAATGACAACAATTTTATTTTCACATGAGTGCATAAGAGTGAATAATTTAATTCACTTGCATAACAAGTAAGCATTATTATATATTATTATAATCAACAAGTATATATCTGTAAATATTAAATAAAGCAATACTTTTTTTATCTTATTCAACTAAGGTAACAGAAAACAAAAAAGAATACATGTATTGCAATCGGAATACATTCATGATATGTACGGGTACCATAGAGTGAAACAATCTAAACATAATATTTAAATTAAATAAATAACAGGTAATAAATATATAAAACTCAATTGAAAAATTAAAGCGTCTTTCAATCTTTGATTGTTAGTAATTACTATGGGCCCACAATCGTATCAAACACAAAACAAGAGCCATGGCTATTTTCACATTGTATTAAAACTCCAAAATTCAGATGCAATCTAAATTTGTCTTTAAGTTCTCATTACTGTATTCGTGCCCTTGCAACATCCGGGGTCCTTGCCTTCTTAGACCCGTTTCGAGATTCATTCCCGCCGCTGTAGTACCCACACTCCACCAACACCGTCTCAATCATCGACTGCAGCTGCTCGTAGGTCACATTGTCCTCCTGTTCTAAGTGGGTCACATCGACGATCAGAGAATCCGGTGGATCCCGTGTGGTCAGAGTATTGCTGAGAGATCGAGGGGTCGGCGTTCCTTTGATGGTAGAGCCCAGAGTATCGCTGAGAGATCGAGGGGTCGGGGTGTCTTTGATAGTCGAGCCTAGGGATGAGTCTGAACTTCCAGACCCCGCTGAACCGACTCGAGGTCGTGATGAGCTCCGAGATCGTAACTTCCCGCTACCCTCGCGGCTTCTGCAGCCCAGACTTGTGTCGCTGGTTCCAGCGTTGCGACCGGATCCTAGGCTCCAGTCAGAACCGGCCGAGTTGATTCTTTCACTGAGGGATCCCACGTTTAAATCGATCACTTCTCGAGATCCGATGTTCAGCTTATGTAGTTCTCCTTTCAGGTGCAAAGAGGAGCTGCCTGGTGCAAACAGTGCCCTCTTGAACCTCTCAATGACGCGTCTGCGGGGATTTGGACTCAGTGTGGGAGGCAGCTGGGAGATGTAGACAATCTTGTGAAGCGTGTGCAGCAGCTGCGTGATCGGGTCGTTGATCTGACGCACGCGTCGATTGGATATCGTCAGGGTCTGCGGCTCTTTTGCTTTTAACGTTTTCTTCTTTGGCCCGCTACTGTTGCCCGGGGTGCTGTAAGATCGTGAATACCGGCGCGCATCCGGGGACACAGGCGAGGGGTCGCATGATCCAAAACCAGAGTCCCTGCTGACCTTAGCTATTTGAGGAATATCAACTGCCAGTTGCTGTGAGAGTGAATGTGGTGTCGGCACTGGTGGAAGATGGCTGTGGAGCCGCTGACTTCCACCCCTGGAGCTCCCAGCGCTGCTTTCCCGGCTCAGGGAGTCACACTCGCTGCTCTGCCAAGAGTCTTCATCCGACGTCCAACTGACAGACTCGTTCTCCATTGGACTATTGAGTGCAGACGACTGCTGACTGTCGCAACCCGAAGTCCCGAGGCCGTGACTGTCTCCGAGATTACACGGCCGGTACGGCGAAGCAAACAGTCGGTGGTAACCCTGCATTAACTGATTTGACTCCACAAAATGCTTCTGAGTTTTCCTCCGTTCACGGTCAAGTTTGTTCTGCAGGGAGACCTGGGCTGCCTGCACGGCATCCATGTGACGTAGGATGACGTCAGACAGCGAGCCCGCAAGCTGCTCAGTGTCCGGACGCAAGTCTGCACGCGGGCAGATACAACGTTTGATTAGGTTTACTAATCTGTCTGAATACAGCCCATCTGGTACTGGCTTGTAGATGCCTTGTACAATATCTGTTACAAGTTTGAGCATGTTGGTGTTGTAGAACGGAGGGTCAAGGACGCACATCTGGTAGAGGATACAACCGAGTGCCCACACATCGACCTTCTCTGTGTACGGGGCCCCCTCCACCATCTCTGGGCTTGAGTAGAGGATGGTACCACACTGGGACGTCATCTTGCTGGTGTCTGTGCCCTTCACCTTAGCCAGGCCAAAATCAGTGATTGTAACTTTGTCGTCCTCTGCCAGCATGATATTGTTAGGGGTGAGGTCACGATGCACTATGCCCTTGTCTTTGTGGAGATACCGTAGAGCCTGAAGCATCTGTAGGAGGATGTGCCATATACGGGTCTCCGCAAACCTTGACTGCTTCTCGCGGAGGGAGTTGAAGTGCTCGTTGAGGGGGGCACCCTCGATGAGATCCATGATGATGAACAGGGTGCTAGCTTGCACGAATGTCTTGTGGTAGCGCACAATGTTGGGGTGCCGAATGCCCTGCCTCATGATTTGCAGCTCACTCAGTGCCTCTCCCATGCTTTTGTCTCTCTCTGTGGAACTCTTGCCAAAGGCTGGGTTCTTCATGTCAATCTCTTTCAATGCCAAGAAAGTCTGTCCAACTTTCTTTCGAACCTTATACACACTTCCAAAAGCACCTCGTCCCAAGTGCTCGAAAACCGCATAGTCCTGGATGTAGTGGGTGGGTGTCCGGTTCTGATTAAGCTCCCCAACACCATCCCGGACGGATTTCAGCTGGTCCGGGGACAGACCGTTGATGGCCTGTACGAGGGGTTTGTACGCTGCCATGTCCCAGTTGTAATGACCCACGTCTATGAATAATATGTACAGCTCGGCAGGGAAGAGTTTCTTGAAGAGGCGGCGGTTCCGCTCCATGCTGAACAAGAACCGGAGGGTCCGGAATGCTGACCTCTGTAAAGTAAGCACAGATACCTTTGTTAAGTAAGCTCAGTTAATAGTGAAGTATGGTCCAGAATGTTGACCACTGTAAACTTAGCACAGATACCTTTGTTAAGTAAGCTCAGTTAATAGTGAAGTATGGTCCAGAATATTGACCACTGTAAACTTAGCACAGATACCTTTGTTAAGTAAGCTCAGTTAATAGTGAATTATGGTCCAGAATGTTGACCACTGTAAACTTAGCACAGATACCTTTGTTAAGTAAGCTCAGTTAATAGTGAAGTATGGTCCAGAATATTGACCTCTGTAAACTTAGCACAGATACCTTTGTTAAGTAAGCTCAGTTAATAGTGAAGTATGGTCCAGAATGTTGACCTCTGTAAACTTAGCACAGATACCTTTGTTAAGTAAGCTCAGTTAATAGTGAAGTATGGTCCAGAATATTGACCCCTGTAAACTTAGCACAGATACCTTTGTTAAGTAAGCTCAGTTAATAGTGAAGTATGGTCCAGAATATTGACCCCTGTAAACTTAGCACAGATACCTTTGTTAAGTAAGCTCAGTTAATAGTGAAGTATGGTCCAGAATATTGACCACTGTAAACTTAGCACAGATACCTTTGTTAAGTAAGCTCAGTTAATAGTGAATTATGGTCCAGAATATTGACCTCTGTAAACTTAGCACAGATACCTTTGTTAAGTAAGCACAGTTAATAGTGAAGTATGGTCCAGAATATTGACCTCTGTAAACTTAGCCCAGATACCTTTGTTAAGTAAGCACAGTTAATAGTGAATTATGGTCCAGAATATTGACCTCTGTAAACTTAGCACAGATACCTTTGTTAAGTCAGCACAGTTAATAGTGAATTATGGTCCAGAATGTTGACCACTGTAAACTTAGCACAGATACCTTTGTTAAGTAAGCTCAGTTAATAGTGAATTATGGTCCAGAATGTTGACCTCTGTAAACTTAGCACAGATACCTTTGTTAAGTAAGCACAGTTAATAGTGAATTATGGTCCAGAATATTGACCTCTGTAAACTTAGCACAGATACCTTTGTTAAGTAAGCTCAGTTAATAGTGAAGTATGGTCCAGAATATTGACCACTGTAAACTTAGCACAGATACCTTTGTTAAGTAAGCACAGTTAATAGTGAAGTATGGTCCAGAATATTGACCTCTGTAAACTTAGCACAGATACCTTTGTTAAGTAAGCACAGTTAATAGTGAAGTATGGTCCTGAATGTTGACCTCTGTAAACTTAGCACAGATACCTTTGTTAAGTAAGCACAGTTAATAGTAAAGTATGGTCCAGAATATTGACCCCTGTAAACTTAGCACAGATACCTTTGTTAAGTAAGCACAGTTAATAGTGAAGTATGGTCCAGAATGTTGACCTCTGTAAACTTAGCCCAGATACCTTTGTTAAGTAAGCACAGTTAATAGTGAAGTATGGTCCAGAATGTTGACCTCTGTAAACTTAGCACAGATACCTTTGTTAAGTAAGCACAGTTAATAGTAAAGTATGGTCCAGAATGTTGACCTCTGTAAACTTAGCACAGATACCTTTGTTAAGTAAGTACAGTTAATAGTGAATTATGGTCCAGAATGTTGACCTCTGTAAACTTAGCACAGATACCTTTGTTAAGTAAGCTCAGTTAATAGTGAAGTATGGTCCAGAATGTTGACCTCTGTAAACTTAGCCCAGATACCTTTGTTAAGTAAGCTCAGTTAATAGTGAATTATGGTCCAGAATGTTGACCTTTGTAAACTTAGCACAGATACCTTTGTTAAGTAAGCACAGTTAATAGTGAATTATGGTCCAGAATGTTGACCTCTGTAAACTTAGCACAGATACCTTTGTTAAGTAAGCACAGTTAATAGTGAATTATGGTCCAGAATGTTGACCTCTGTAAACTTAGCACAGATACCTTTGTTAAGTAAGCACAGTTAATAGTGAATTATGGTCCAGAATGTTGACCACTGTAAACTTAGCACAGATACCTTTGTTAAGTAAGCACAGTTAATAGTGAATTATGGTCCAGAATGTTGACCACTGTAAACTTAGCACAGATACCTTTGTTAAGTAAGCACAGTTAATAGTGAAGTATGGTCCAGAATATTGACCTCTGTAAACTTAGCACAGATACCTTTGTTAAGTAAGCACAGTTAATAGTGAATTATGGTCCAGAATGTTGACCACTGTAAACTTAGCCCAGATACCTTTGTTAAGTAAGCACTGTTAATAGTGAAGTATGGTCCAGAATGTTGACCTCTGTAAACTTAGCACAGATACCTTTGTTAAGTAAGCTCAGTTAATAGTGAATTATGGTCCAGAATATTGACCTCTGTAAACTTAGCACAGATACCTTTGTTAAGTAAGCACAGTTAATAGTGAATTATGGTCCAGAATGTTGACCTCTGTAAACTTAGCACAGATACCTTTGTTAAGTAAGCACTGTTAATAGTGAAGTATGGTCCAGAATGTTGACCTCTGTAAACTTAGCACAGATACCTTTGTTAAGTAAGCTCAGTTAATAGTGAATTATGGTCCAGAATATTGACCTCTGTAAACTTAGCACAGATACCTTTGTTAAGTAAGCTCAGTTAATAGTGAATTATGGTCCAGAATATTGACGTCTGTAAACTTAGCACAGATACCTTTGTTAAGTAAGCACTGTTAATAGTGAAGTATGGTCCAGAATGTTGACCTCTGTAAACTTAGCACAGATACCTTTGTTAAGTAAGCTCAGTTAATAGTGAATTATGGTCCAGAATATTGACCTCTGTAAACTTAGCACAGATACCTTTGTTAAGTAAGCTCAGTTAATAGTGAATTATGGTCCAGAATGTTGACCTCTGTAAACTTAGCACAGATACCTTTGTTAAGTAAGCACAGTTAATAGTGAATTATGGTCCAGAATGTTGACCTCTGTAAACTTAGCACAGATACCTTTGTTAAGTAAGCTCAGTTAATAGTAAAGTATGGTCCAGAATATTGACCTCTGTAAACTTAGCCCAGATACCTTTGTTAAGTAAGCACAGTTAATAGTGAAGTATGGTCCAGAATGTTGACCTCTGTAAACTTAGCACAGATACCTTTGTTAAGTAAGCACAGTTAATAGTGAAGTATGGTCCAGAATGTTGACCTCTGTAAACTTAGCACAGATACCTTTGTTAAGTAAGCACAGTTAATAGTGAATTATGATCCAGAATATTGACCTCTGTAAACTTAGCACAGATACCTTTGTTAAGTAAGCACAGTTAATAGTGAATTATGGTCCAGAATATTGACCACTGTAAACTTAGCACAGATACCTTTGTTAAGTAAGCTCAGTTAATAGTGAAGTATGGTCCAGAATGTTGACCACTGTAAACTTAGCACAGATACCTTTGTTAAGTAAGCACAGTTAATAGTGAAGTATGGTCCAGAATGTTGACCACTGTAAACTTAGCACAGATACCTTTGTTAAGTAAGCACTGTTAATAGTGAATTATGGTCCAGAATGTTGACCTCTGTAAACTTAGCACAGATACCTTTGTTAAGTAAGTACAGTTAATAGTGAATTATGGTCCTGAATGTTGACCTCTGTAAACTTAGCACAGATACCTTTGTTAAGTAAGGACAGTTAATAGTGAATTATGGTCCAGAATGTTGACCTCTGTAAACTTAGCACAGATACCTTTGTTAAGTAAGTACAGTTAATAGTGAATTATGGTCCTGAATGTTGACCTCTGTAAACTTAGCCCAGATACCTTTGTTAAGTAAGCACAGTTAATAGTGAATTATGGTCCAGAATGTTGACCTCTGTAAACTTAGCACAGATACCTTTGTTAAGTAAGCACTGTTAATAGTGAATTATGGTCCAGAATGTTGACCTCTGTAAACTTAGCACAGATACCTTTGTTAAGTAAGCACAGTTAATAGTGAAGTATGGTCCAGAATGTTGACCTCTGTAAACTTAGCACAGATACCTTTGTTAAGTAAGCTCAGTTAATAGTGAAGTATGGTCCAGAATGTTGACCTCTGTAAACTTAGCACAGATACCTTTGTTAAGTAAGCACAGTTAATAGTGAATTATGGTCCTGAATATTGACCCCTGTAAACTTAGCACAGATACCTTTGTTAAGTAAGCACAGTTAATAGTGAAGTATGGTCCAGAATGTTGACCACTGTAAACTTAGCACAGATACCTTTGTTAAGTAAGCACAGTTAATAGTGAATTATGGTCCAGAATGTTGACCTCTGTAAACTTAGCCCAGATACCTTTGTTAAGTAAGCACAGTTAATAGTGAATTATGGTCCAGAATGTTGACCACTGTAAACTTAGCACAGATACCTTTGTTAAGTAAGCTCAGTTAATAGTGAATTATGGTCCAGAATATTGACCCCTGTAAACTTAGCACAGATACCTTTGTTAAGTAAGCACAGTTAATAGTGAATTATGGTCCAGAATATTGACCACTGTAAACTTAGCACAGATACCTTTGTTAAGTAAGCTCAGTTAATAGTGAATTATGGTCCAGAATATTGACCTCTGTAAACTTAGCACAGATACCTTTGTTAAGTAAGCACAGTTAATAGTGAAGTATGGTCCAGAATGTTGACCTCTGTAAACTTAGCACAGATACCTTTGTTAAGTAAGCACAGTTAATAGTGAAGTATGGTCCAGAATGTTGACCTCTGTAAACTTAGCACAGATACCTTTGTTAAGTAAGCTCAGTTAATAGTGAAGTATGGTCCAGAATGTTGACCTCTGTAAACTTAGCACAGATACCTTTGTTAAGTAAGGACAGTTAATAGTGAATTATGGTCCAGAATATTGACCCCTGTAAACTTAGCACAGATACCTTTGTTAAGTAAGCACAGTTAATAGTGAATTATGGTCCAGAATATTGACCACTGTAAACTTAGCACAGATACCTTTGTTAAGTAAGCTCAGTTAATAGTGAATTATGGTCCAGAATATTGACCTCTGTAAACTTAGCACAGATACCTTTGTTAAGTAAGCACAGTTAATAGTGAATTATGGTCCAGAATGTTGACCTCTGTAAACTTAGCACAGATACCTTTGTTAAGTAAGCTCAGTTAATAGTGAATTATGGTCCAGAATGTTGACCTCTGTAAACTTAGCACAGATACCTTTGTTAAGTAAGCACAGTTAATAGTGAAGTATGGTCCTGAATGTTGACCACTGTAAACTTAGCACAGATACCTTTGTTAAGTAAGCACAGTTAATAGTGAAGTATGGTCCAGAATGTTGACCTCTGTAAACTTAGCACAGATACCTTTGTTAAGTAAGCTCAGTTAATAGTGAAGTTTGGTCCAGAATGTTGACCTCTGTAAACTTAGCACAGATACCTTTGTTAAGTAAGCACAGTTAATAGTGAATTATGGTCCAGAATGTTGACCTCTGTAAACTTAGCACAGATACCTTTGTTAAGTAAGCTCAGTTAATAGTGAATTATGGTCCTGAATGTTGACCTCTGTAAACTTAGCACAGATACCTTTGTTAAGTAAGCACAGTTAATAGTGAAGTATGGTCCTGAATGTTGACCACTGTAAACTTAGCACAGATACCTTTGTTAAGTAAGCACAGTTAATAGTAAAGTATGGTCCAGAATATTGACCTCTGTAAACTTAGCACAGATACCTTTGTTAAGTAAGCACAGTTAATAGTGAATTATGGTCCAGAATGTTGACCACTGTAAACTTAGCACAGATACCTTTGTTAAGTAAGCTCAGTTAATAGTGAAGTATGGTCCAGAATATTGACCTCTGTAAACTTAGCACAGATACCTTTGTTAAGTAAGCACAGTTAATAGTGAAGTATGGTCCTGAATGTTGACCACTGTAAACTTAGCACAGATACCTTTGTTAAGTAAGCTCAGTTAATAGTGAATTATGGTCCAGAATGTTGACCTCTGTAAACTTAGCACAGATACCTTTGTTAAGTAAGCACAGTTAATAGTGAAGTATGGTCCAGAATATTGACCTCTGTAAACTTAGCACAGATACCTTTGTTAAGTAAGCTCAGTTAATAGTGAATTATGGTCCAGAATGTTGACCACTGTAAACTTAGCACAGATACCTTTGTTAAGTAAGCTCAGTTAATAGTGAATTATGGTCCAGAATGTTGACCACTGTAAACTTAGCACAGATACCTTTGTTAAGTAAGCACTGTTAATAGTGAAGTATGGTCCAGAATGTTGACCTCTGTAAACTTAGCACAGATACCTTTGTTAAGTAAGCTCAGTTAATAGTGAATTATGGTCCAGAATGTTGACCTCTGTAAACTTAGCACAGATACCTTTGTTAAGTAAGCTCAGTTAATAGTGAAGTATGGTCCAGAATGTTGACCTCTGTAAACTTAGCACAGATACCTTTGTTAAGTAAGCACAGTTAATAGTGAAGTATGGTCCAGAATATTGACCTCTGTAAACTTAGCACAGATACCTTTGTTAAGTAAGCACAGTTAATAGTGAATTATGGTCCAGAATGTTGACCACTGTAAACTTAGCACAGATACCTTTGTTAAGTAAGCACAGTTAATAGTGAATTATGGTCCAGAATGTTGACCACTGTAAACTTAGCACAGATACCTTTGTTAAGTAAGCACTGTTAATAGTGAAGTATGGTCCAGAATGTTGACCTCTGTAAACTTAGCACAGATACCTTTGTTAAGTAAGCACAGTTAATAGTGAATTATGGTCCAGAATGTTGACCTCTGTAAACTTAGCACAGATACCTTTGTTAAGTAAGCTCAGTTAATAGTGAAGTATGGTCCAGAATGTTGACCACTGTAAACTTAGCACAGATACCTTTGTTAAGTAAGCTCAGTTAATAGTGAAGTATGGTCCTGAATGTTGACCTCTGTAAACTTAGCACAGATACCTTTGTTAAGTAAGCACTGTTAATAGTGAAGTATGGTCCAGAATGTTGACCTCTGTAAACTTAGCACAGATACCTTTGTTAAGTAAGCTCAGTTAATAGTGAATTATGGTCCAGAATGTTGACCTCTGTAAACTTAGCACAGATACCTTTGTTAAGTAAGCTCAGTTAATAGTGAAGTATGGTCCAGAATGTTGACCTCTGTAAACTTAGCACAGATACCTTTGTTAAGTAAGCTCAGTTAATAGTGAAGTATGGTCCAGAATATTGACCTCTGTAAACTTAGCACAGATACCTTTGTTAAGTAAGCACAGTTAATAGTGAAGTATGGTCCAGAATATTGACCTCTGTAAACTTAGCACAGATACCTTTGTTAAGTAAGCTCAGTTAATAGTGAAGTATGGTCCAGAATATTGACCACTGTAAATTTAGCACAGATACCTTTGTTAAGTAAGCACAGTTAATAGTGAATTATGGTCCAGAATGTTGACCTCTGTAAACTTAGCACAGATACCTTTGTTAAGTAAGCACAGTTAATAGTGAATTATGGTCCAGAATGTTGACCTCTGTAAACTTAGCACAGATACCTTTGTTAAGTAAGCACTGTTAATAGTGAAGTATGGTCCAGAATGTTGACCTCTGTAAACTTAGCACAGATACCTTTGTTAAGTAAGCACAGTTAATAGTGAATTATGGTCCAGAATATTGACCCCTGTAAACTTAGCACAGATACCTTTGTTAAGTAAGCTCAGTTAATAGTGAAGTATGGTCCAGAATGTTGACCTCTGTAAACTTAGCACAGATACCTTTGTTAAGTAAGCTCAGTTAATAGTGAATTATGGTCCAGAATGTTGACCTCTGTAAACTTAGCCCAGATACCTTTGTTAAGTAAGCTCAGTTAATAGTGAATTATGGTCCAGAATGTTGACCACTGTAAACTTAGCACAGATACCTTTGTTAAGTAAGCACAGTTAATAGTGAATTATGGTCCAGAATGTTGACCTCTGTAAACTTAGCCCAGATACCTTTGTTAAGTAAGCTCAGTTAATAGTGAAGTATGGTCCAGAATGTTGACCTCTGTAAACTTAGCACAGATACCTTTGTTAAGTAAGCACAGTTAATAGTGAAGTATGGTCCAGAATGTTGACCACTGTAAACTTAGCACAGATACCTTTGTTAAGTAAGTACAGTTAATAGTGAATTATGGTCCAGAATGTTGACCTCTGTAAACTTAGCCCAGATACCTTTGTTAAGTAAGCTCAGTTAATAGTGAAGTATGGTCCAGAATGTTGACCTCTGTAAACTTAGCACAGATACCTTTGTTAAGTAAGCACAGTTAATAGTGAATTATGGTCCAGAATATTGACCTCTATAAAGTTAGCCCAGATTAAAGTGAATTACCCTTTAACTGGATTTTTGTTAAGAAAGACTTTCTTTAAACAAAAAATGCAATAAAAGAGGAAGGTGTCGTTCCTGATAAGCCTATATATACCATCTGCAACAACACTTTGGGCCAATGAATTAAGCCCAAATTTCCCTGGCCGAGGCTTGTTTCAATTGCGCCTACCTGTAGCTGTGCTGCAGCCTTGCGTTCCCGGGCGGACACAGCTCCCTCTGATGGTGGCAAGATCAGCTGACCCAGACTGTACACGCCATTGGCCTCCGCTATCTGTTGAGCGTTGGTGTCACTCAATACCAGCTGACACAGGGCATTGCAGCAGGCTGGAATGGGCATAGAAAGGACATTGCAACAGGCTGGAATGAACATAGAAAGGACATTGCAGCAGGCTGAACTGGGCATAGAAAGGACATTGCAGCAGGCTGGAATGGGCATAGAAAGGACATTGCAGCAGGCTGGAATGGGCATAGAAAGGACATTGCAGCAGGCTGAAATGGGCATAGAAAGGACATTGCAGCAGGTTGGAATGGGCATAGAAAGGACATTGCAGCAGGCTGGAATGGACATAGAAAGGACATTGGAGCAGGCTGGAATGGGCTTAGAAAGGGCATTACAGCACGCTGGAATGGGCATAAAAAGGACATTGCGGCAGGCTTAAATGGGCATAGAAAGAGCATTTCAGCAGGCTTGAATGGGCATAGAAAGGACATTGCAGCAGGCTGGCATAGGCATAGAAGGGACATTGCAGTAGGCTTGAATGGGCATAGAAAGGACATTGCAGTAGGCTGGAATAGGCATAGAAAGGACATTGCTGCAGGCTAAAATGAAACGAGTCTTCACCTGCCATTTACTTATCTAGGGGGTGGGGGGGACATTAACACTCAAATAACCAAACCATTAAAATTAACTAACAATTAAAATGTACTGAAGGACTGACATAATTACGGGAAAACATCTACCTTGTTTCAACTTGTACTGTGTCTCACTAAAATCCTGAAATATAGAAAAGATAAAATAATCAATTTTGGGTTGTGTGACATATACTTTACTCATAAATAAATACAAGAATACATCTATAGAAATGATTGTTTAAAAGGGATACTTGTGTTTTTGTTCGAAGAACGATCAATGAATATCATTAAGAATTTCATGTAAATGATCCATGTTCTGGGAAATCAGGGCTTAATACATGTGAGTATGGGAAATCAGGGCTTAATACATATGAGTATGGGAAATCAGGGCTTAATACATATGAGTATGGGAAATCAGGGCTTAAAACATGTGAGTATGGGAAATAAGGGCTTAATACATATGAGTATGGGAAATCAGGGCTAAATACATATGAGTATGGGAAATCAGGGCTTATTACATGTGAGTATGGGAAATCAGGGCTTAATACATTTGTCAGACCTGGTCAGGCACTCCTGTCCTCTGATGTAACCCAGCGCTGCCCGTACCGCTGGTTTCTGTCTGCTCCGAGATGAAAGTCCGGTCACTGCAACATCAGCCAAAACAAATAGTGTAAAATCGTTGTTATTTGTGGGACATTAAATTTGTTGATTTTTTGTTACTTGGGAGTGCCCGGGGTGATACCTGAGCCGACAATGACCAATCAAGCGTTATTACAATGTAAACATTATTTGTTGTCTTTTCACACGGGAAGATGCTTTTTTTTTCCTTTTTATGTACTTTGTATGTTTTTTTCAACACACAACTTCGTAAAATTGTAAAGTTTACAAGACACTTCACTAACTTATATGCTTTGTCTGTTGTTAACTACTACTATACATTAAAAGTAATTTTCTTAGGAGAAAAGGGCCTTTGTGTGTATTGGGTCCATGCTGAGGAAAGAAAAAATGCCCCGATTGTGTGTCTCAATACTTGTGGCACTCACTTGTTTTTTGTCAAATTTGGTTACAAAATTGAGCCTGATTTTTCCCAAAGGAGAGCCTTCAATTCCCAATTGACGGTTTCTAAAAAGTACCTCTTATTTATATTTTGTTCATCTTCATAGCTATAAGTTAAGCCTTAGTCAATATAATATTGAAAACACTCTTCCCAATTTTAAAGTTATTTAAAAAAAAATATTCTCAATTTTATTCAAAATGAAGCAATTTTTCCCATCCAAAGGGCCTTGGTCTCATTGCCAAAATGGTGAAAAAAAACAATAAAATTGCACTCACTTGAGTATGGACATTTCCCTACCATCTGCCTCACATTAACAACAAATATCATAAAAGCGGAAAGTGTTGTCCCTGATAAGTCTATGCAGACTGCACAGGCTAATCTGTTGTCTGCACTCACTTGAGAATGGACAGGAGGAGGGGTATCCCACCCATCTGCCTCACGTTCTTGCTGATCTCAGAGTCGACACACAGGCTGCAGATGCACCTCACTACCTATAAGGATAGAAATATATACTTTACTGAAGGTTGCCAAGACATGCAAACATCTCTTAGTGCTTTGGTAGCTCAAGCAAAGAGTAGGTAGCCCAGAACCCACTACATATCATTATTATCTAATTGTGCCTTGTCCTGATTAATGCTTGTGCAGAAAGTGTTGTATGAGATTAGCCTCTGCAGTGATCACTGTGAAAACTTAACTGGGACGACACTTTTGGCTCATGCAATAAACCCCCTTTTCACAGAGCGCGGTTCAATTGAAGAATATCATGACTCACTGCATGATGTCCATTTATAAGTCTAAATCTTCTTGCTTTTAAAAATAAAATGATAAAATGTGGGAAAACTATTTCAAGCTTTTTTATCCCCTTCCAAAGGCAAATGAATATAGAATTGGTGTTGTCTGTCATTCCATTTGTTATTTTGTCTGTCCGTCACAACATTTTGAAATTGGTGGGGGATATCAATTCAATGATTTTGCTTGTTTAAAAGCTGGTGAACTGGACGGACAACCAAATTTTGCCATTGACTTGCCTGGACATAAATCTACCGACCTTGGATGCAAGGGTAACCACTAATTGGTGTTCTGAGAAAACTTGGTGTAATGCATGTACGTAAAGTGTCGTCCCAGATTAGCCTGTGCAGTACGCACAGGCTAATCAGGGACAACACTTTTCGCCTTAACTGGATTTTCGTGTAGAAGGGACTTTCTTTAAACAAAAAAATACCATAAAAGCGGAAAGTGTTGTCCCTGATTAGCCTGTGCAGACTGCACAGGCTAATCTGGGATGACAATTTACGTACATACATTAAGTCCAGTTTTCTCAAAACACGACTCCACTAAGTTCCATCCTATACCTGGTGCAGAAGACTGGCGCTGTCCGACACCAGCTGACTCAGCAGTATCGGGACACCATCGTGAAGCTTGAGGGCCGTTGCCGTGCGAACATCTTGGCACAGCTGGCCTAGCAACCGCGTGGCTTGCCTAGCAACGACAGCAAGTGATTTGTAAAAAAGCATTTGAAAAAGCATCTTGAGGGAACTTATTCTTTCTTCCGCAGGCTCATAATGAGTAAATTGTTTTTGTTTGTTAGGTTGTACATTTGTCAAAAGTAGGTCAGTCAATTTATTGGTAAATACATAAGTAAATAGCCAACCAACATACATAAGACCTTAATAGCTACAAATAATAAATACTTATTGAACATGGTGATGAAAAGTATGGTATTTATTAAATAGGCATGAAATAATAATCTATTAATGGTTAAAGGAATGTTGACCATAATAACATATGAAAAGTGAAACCAACTGATTGACAACATAAACTAGATCAACGGTGGTTACATTGGTTGCTGCAATACTACACAAACAAAAACACAACAAAACAACTGTTACTGTAAAATCTTTATTATTCTTAGAACATTTATTTTCATAGATTTAGTGGGTTGACCAATCCACAAATTTAACACAAACACAACCAAAAATCCCTTTCTTTCCAAATCAGAAGACCACAAATGTGTGTGTCTACAGTTAAGTCATTTTTTCAAAAAAAAACGCAAAATGTTATGCCAACAAATATACACAAATTTACAGTACGAACAAGAGAGACTTACTTTTTGAGACAAAAATGCGAAAAGTATTGCCAACAAATAAACATGAATTTACAGTACAAACAAGAGACTGACTCACTTTTTTGAGACAAAAACTGCGAAATGTTACGCCAACAAATATCCATGAATTTACAGTAAACAAGAGGAACTTACTTTTTTGAGACAAACACTGCGAAATGTTACACCAACAAATATCTATGAAATTACAGTACAAACAAGAGAGACTTACTTTTTTGAGACATTGTCGTAGCCTTGCACAATGATCAGGAGCTGTTCAATACAGTTCATGTCCACAAGCTGTTCACAGGTCCTCTGGCTACAAAAATAACAGTTTACAATATCTTAACCGGTTACTGCTCAGACATGCAATTAGAAAGTAGACGCGTATAAAGTCCCTTAGAGTCTTTATTTAATTAAGGCCTTTTGTATTAGATTCAAGTTTTAAAGGCTTTATTTCCAACCTATACTGTTCAGAAGCAAACAAAATACTCGAACATTAAAACAGATAGCATACTCTTA
Organism: Dreissena polymorpha; assembly: GCF_020536995.1. NCBI lineage: Eukaryota > Metazoa > Mollusca > Bivalvia > Myida > Dreissenidae > Dreissena > Dreissena polymorpha. The sequence goes on along the minus strand of NC_068355.1, from coordinate 178,107,144 downwards.
ATAAGGTGACTTTGCACTCAACAACTTAAATTGTATTTAGGATTTAAAAGTTTTAAAATGTTTGTTACATAACATTCATAGTAAATTTTCAATCTCAGTATGACTTATAAATCACGCCCTTACCATTGTGCTAAACAAACAAGCGTGGCCAGAGCGCAGTGTAGAAGCAAAACATCACCTGACGTCAGCAGTAACACCAATGCCTGCAACAGTTAATTGTTCTAATAAGTTAAACTGATGTAACGTCAGTGCCTGGAACAGCCAAACTGTTCACATAAGGTTCAACTGATGTAACACCAGTGCCTGGAACAACCAAACTGTTCACATTAAGTTCAACTGATGAAACACCAGTGCCTGGAACAGCCGAATTGTTCACAATAAGTTCAACTGATGTAACACAAGTGCCTGGAACAGCCAAACTGTGCACATTAAGTTCAACTGTTGTAACACCAGTGCCTGGAACAGCCAAATTGTTTACATTAAGTTAAACTGTTGTAACACCAGTGCCATGAACATTCAAACTGTTCACATTAAGTTCAACTGATGTAACACCAGTGCCATGAACAGCCAAACCAAAATTTGGTTGTCCCAGTACCTTAAATGTTAAGCCCTGAATATACAACCATATCAATAATTGAATCATGTTCTAGGAAAACTGGGCTTAATGTATGAGTGTAAAGTGACCCAAATTAGCCTGTGTAGTCGGCATGCTTTACAATTTTATGTTAATTTTCGTTTAAAGGTTCATTTCTTCATAGCCACAATACAATTTAGATGGAAAGTGTCATCCCTGATTAGCCTGTGCAAAATGTAAATGCTAATCTAGGACAATACTTTACCCTTTCAGTGCGGGAACCGAATTTTGAAGGCCTTTGCAAACAGTTTGGATCCAGATGAGACGCCACAGAATGTGGCGTCTCATCAGGAACCAAACTGTTTGCTATTCTAATAAAATTCTTTGAAAACTGAGGAGCTGCGCCATGAGCGCATGATACGCCCGTCGTTCGCCAATGAAGTAGTAAGGTAATAAATAAGCCTTTGAATCATTTTTTTACTTCAGTTTATTTGTATTTGAATACATGGTTTATTTTATAAGTACATGAGCATGGAGCGCCGTCTCCTTGACATTCATACCATATCTTTTTTTGAGTATATGTATGCATTTCTTTAGAGGATATGGAGTTGAAGTAAACCTGTTATAGATATTTTGACCAATAATAAAAGAGAAATGTAGATGGGTAAGTGGTAGTGTACAATCGGAATAGAAAAAAGCTCACCTTGTTCAATTTTTCAGGGATACTAAAAAAAAAAAAAAAAAAATCCATCGAAGGATATTTGAGCTACAGTAGGACATTCAATGAAATCACGAAATTTTGACGAACAAAGTCCCATAACTCTGGAACGACAATTCAGAATTCCGTCAAAAACGAAAGGGGATCAGGGTTTATCAATATTAAGATTGTGTTAAAATTTGAAGAAAATCTGTCAAAGGATATTTGACGTAGCGTACGACATTAACAGACGGACGGACGGACGGCTACGGTAGGACATTCAATGAAATCACGAAATTTTGACGAACAAAGTCCCATAACTCTGGAACGACAATTCAGAATTCCGTCAAAAACGAAAGGGGATCAGGGTTTATCAATATTAAGATTGTGTTGAAATTTGAAAAAAATCCATCGAAGGATATTTGAGCTACAGTAGGACATTCAATGAAATCACGAAATTTTGACGAACAAAGTCCCATAACTCTGGAACGACAATTCAGAATTCCGTCAAAAACGAAAGGGGATCAGGGTTTATCAATATTAAGATTGTGTTAAAATTTGAAGAAAATCTGTCAAAGGATATTTGACGTAGCGTACGACATTAACAGACGGACGGACGGACGGACAGACGGACGGACGGACAGACGGACGGACGGACAGACGCGGGGTATACCATAATACGTCCCGTCATAGACGGGCGTATAAAAATCGAAGAAAATGCTAATTTTAGAAATTCAGCAGACGACATTTTAGCAGACGACAAATTTCCCAGCATGCAAAGGGTTAACTCATATGCATCTAGCCCCGTTTTAGCAGAGCACTGCTCATATGAACTATGAGGGAAATGCCTTGGCAAACAGAGTAGACCAAGATGAGACGCTGCATGATGCGGCATCTCATCAGTGTCTGCGCTGTTTGCTTAAAGGAATTTCTGTAAGAAATATTCTAAAAATAGAAATAAATATACTAGACATCCCTAATTTTGGAAATAAATTCATCCAATTTAGAAGGATGGGAGAGTCCACTAGGCATAAAGGGGAAAGTTTACCCTGTGGGCACCACATGCAATCACTCTCTGCTGCTGCTCCACAATGGAAGATAACTTCTGGAAAATATCTGAAAAACAAGGAACATAATTGTCACAAAACCAGGTTTTCAATTTGAAAAAAAAAGTCTGATAGAGGGTGACAATTTAAAATGTGCATTGTTACTGATTGTTCCTAGTTACACCCCCTTGTGTAAAATTTAATATATTTTTATTTCTGGAAAATATCTGAAAGAGAATAAGCCCCTATCAGCCCTTCTTCTGATTTTCAAGATAAAAAAAGAGCATCATTTCAAGATTTGATTAGTTTTTAATAAAGTAAAATCATTATCAGGGTTTTCAATAGATTTTGAAAATCCTAAGTCAAATAATCCCAGTGCTTTAAATTCAGGGATCATATTTTTTTCGGTTTTGTCGGTCCTAGACCGATTGGGGTCATGAAAGACCGATTGAAAATCCCAAACAGTCGGTCCGATTCTGTTTGCTATTCATGTCATGAAATCGATTACACAGTGTACATGCTAACACACCCTTATGACATTCTTATCTCGATTAGGTGTGATAAACCATTCGCTGCAGTCTCTAAACCGGTCAGGACCGGTTTATTGCGCGTCAGACCAAGAATCAAAAACTTGTGAACAGCGGATTAAGGTAGCGCACCTCTAATGGGCACATATCCAAATATAATCTAATTAATTATTTTCTTAATCAGCATCATTTCACTGAACTACATGCAAATTTGTAGGTAGGCTTTCCATGCTTTTTAAAAAAATATACCGATTTTTTCAAAACCACCCCCACGCTCGGCTTTTGTCCAGTTTATTTTCACCCCTGGGGTATATAAAAGTTCCATAATTCATTCAAATTTCCAAATATGGGCATGCAGTTGGTGTGTACAGATGCTGTAAAGGTGTTTAAAGTTTAAACAAGATGAAATAAGTATTCTTTTACAGACATTTATTTTTTACAAATTTTTATCTATGGAAGAGCGCCATGAAATGTAAGTGATTTCAGCCAAGTAAAAATTGGGTCGGTTAAAAACAAAGTGTCATAAAATTCAAAATAGTATCATTAAAGTCATATTTTAAACTTAGTTTTTATAGAAACACTATTTACAGCAAAAATACCAAGAAATAGACAGATTTACCGTTTACTTTTTGAAATAAAAATGCAACATGCATGGTTCGTATTTTCAACAGTAAATCACCCAATTTCGCCATAACGTTGTTATAATTTTAATAATTGAAGAATGTGCATAAAAACTGCAACATATTAAACAATAAATATAGCTTATATGCCATATTAAATCAAATTACGTTAGAAAATAAATAAGACACGTGGCAAAAAAGTATACGTCGTCGGCAGGATTCGAACCTGCGCGGAAATATCCCAAAAGATTTCTAGTCTATCGCCTTAACCACTAGGCTACGGCACCTAATAGTAGGCTCTTCAACCTTCGAAGAAATCGCGGGAAATCATTAGAGGTGCGCTACCTTAAAGACGCATCCGAAAAGACGCGTCTGAATGCACGCGCTGTTACTAAACAAAACATGCCGATACATTTTTCACCAGCATAATAATCCGGTAATATAATTATGAATGAAAGTCGCGGATCTGATCGACAGAACAGCCGAAAGTTATTTTTATGGGCGGAACTTCACATAAAATAGTACACAAGAAAAATAATATACATTGAATAAATCTTTAGTAAAACCGTGTTAGAGTCGAAATAATTCGTGTACTTTATACTTTGTTGTTGAATAACTCACGACCGGAAAATTAGATGCGTGGTTTCAAATGCTTCGCTCTCGTGATTAAATCCCTACGCATCTAAACTATCGGCCATGAACAAATTATTTATTAAATATTTGGTTGTTGTTGTCAGTAGCCAACCTACGCACAGACATCTGTTTGGTTCAGTGCATGTTTGTAAGCTATTATCGAGTCGACAACAATTAAAAACATCGGTATAGACTAACACAGATTAATAATATTGACAACGATGAAAAAAGTCTGATAAAACAGCACACGAAACAACAATGAAATACCAAATGATAAAACCAGTTGAGAAAACTGGTTCCCTTTAAAAAAAATGCCTAAGGAAATTTTACTTCTACATGTATTATACCACCTTCATGAATGGCAAAATCAATGGTATATATTTTAACGTAATTTGTCATGATTTCGTATATACATTTTCGGATACTTTTCCCCATTTATATCCGGACCGATTGATGTTGCGGGAAAATATGATCCCTGTTTAAATTGTAATGGTTAAATGAAATTTTCAGGGTTCAAAACATTGAAGTCAATAGTAATTTGTTTGCTGCATATTTATTTAAAACCTTGAATATATTGTTTTGCAATAGTATGCAAACAACACATATTGTATGATATAATGTGTTTTTGAGAGTTAGATTCTTGTTTAAATAATGCATGGCAGTTAATTTGATGGAATAAATAATGATTAAATTGCAAACTACTTGCATGAACACGCATGATTCTGCTTCAATTGAAATTTCTGATTACTCTACTTTAGTGTTGTGTCTGGTTAGCCTGTGGGACTACAAAGCTGGCACGACACTTTAAACAATGCATTAAGGCCTGTTTTCCCAAAGCAAGACTCATATTCATGTACGAGTACAGGGATGGGCATGAATGCAGTGTTTTCTTTCATTCATAATTGAGTCTGGTAAAGGGCCCCATTCCCAATCGGAAAAAGGACATATTTTTTCAAAATGGGAACTAAAAATTTTCCAATGGAAGGTTTCAAACAAAAATTAATAATTATATTTATTTTTTAGATCTCAATATTTTGTTCATTTCCCATCCATATAAATTAAGTTCAACCAGTTAATATAATACTGAAAACAAGAGCACCGCCTTGCGGGTGCAGACCGCTCATCAATTTTCTTTTTAAAGGTGAAGGGACTCTCATTTTCAATCACAAAGGAGGGAGGGGTGGAGTGAAGAGCGGTGCATTGTGTGGGGGTGTGGACATTTATTACATTTTCTTCCAAAAATGCGAAATAAAGGAAAAAAAAAATCGGGGGTGGGGGGGGGTGGGGGGGGGGGGGGGATTCTTGGGTGCGATGGTTGGACGGTATTTCAAACATAAAATAATAAAAATAAATATTTGTGTTTTTTAACCGTTTAAAAAAAAAATTGGGGAGGGGGTGGGGGGGGGGGGGTATAGTGTGAGGGTGTGGTGGTCATTTGTGAGATGATCTTAAAAAAAAAAAAAAAAAAAAAATAGGGGGGGGGGGGTTGGGGGGGGGGGCACGGGCGATGGTTTGGGTGGAGTCTATTGTGGTATGTCAGGTAAGAGTAGTTTTGTCAAAGTATCAATCAAATCTAATCATAAATAAAGAAGTTATGGCAATTTTAGAGAAATTTAATAATTTGACCTTGAGAGTCAAGGTCATTCAAAGGTCAAGGTAAAATTCAACTTGCCAGGTACAGTAACCTCATGATAGCATGAAAGTATTTGAAGTTTGAAAGCAATAGCCTTGATACTTAAGAAGTAAAGTGGATCGAAACACAAAATTTAACCATATATTCAAAGTTACTAAGTCAAAAAAGGGCCATAATTCCGTAAAAATGACATCCAGAGTTATGCAACTTGTCCTTTTACTGTACCCTTATGATAGTTTGCGAGTGTTCCAAGTATGAAAGCAATATCTATGATACTTTAGGGGTAAAGTGGACCAAAACACAAAACTTAACCAAACTTTCAATTTTCTAAGTATAAAGGGCCCATAATTCCGTCTAAATGCCAGTCAGAGTTACATAACTTTGCCTGCACAGTCCCCTTACGGTAGTTAGTAAGTGTTGCAAGTATGAAAGCAATAGCTTTGATACTTAAGGAATAAAATGGACCTTAACACAAAACTTAACCAAAATTTTCAATTTTCTAAGTATAAAAAGGGCACATAATTCTGTCAAAATGCACGCCAGAGTTATCTAACTTTGCCTGCCCAGTCCCCTCATGATAGTAAGTAAGTGTACCAAGTTTGAATGCAATAGCATTGATACTTTCTGAAAAAAGTGGACCTAAACGCAAAACTTAACCAAAATTTTCAATTTTCTAAGTATAAAAAGGGCACATAATTCAGTCAAAATGCACGCCAGAGTTATCTAACTTTGCCTGCCCAGTCCCCTCATGATAGTAAGTAAGTGTACCAAGTTTGAATGCAATAGCATTGATACTTTTTGAGAAAAGTGGACCTAAACACAAAACTTAACCGGACGCCGACGCCAAGGTGATGACAATAGCTCATAATTTTTTTTCAAAAAATAGATGAGCTAAAAAAATGTATTCTCAATATTGAATCCTTTTTTAGCAAAACAACAACAACACTAATTTCCCAATTTTAGTCAACACGCCACAAATTTTCCCAATCCAAAGGGACCCGACCCCATTCCCAAAATGGTGAAAAAAAGACACACAGAAATGATAACCACACAATGGTATAATACCTAACAAGAGCAACGCATAGCGGGTGCCAGCGCTCAGCTGCGGTTGCAGTTTTAAATTATTAAACAATTGTAGAGGTCACAGTGACCTTGACTTTTGACCTAGTGACCCCACAATGTATGTGTCTTGTAGAACTCATCAAGGTGCAGCTACATATGAAGTTTCAAAGTTGTAGGTGAGCCCTGTAATTTTAGAGCCAATGTTAAGGTTTTAGCACAACGCCTTCGGCGGACGAGCTGGCTATGACAATACTTCGGGTTTTCTTCGAAAACAGCCGAGCTAAAAATGTGTCTATAGGACTGACCAACACGGCAATAAAATGTGTTTTGTTCTGAGAAAATTGGGGATTATGCATGTGCGAAAAGTGTCGTCCCAAATTTGCCTGTGCAGTCCGCACAAGCTAATCAGGGACGACACCTTTCGCCTAAACAAGATTTTCGGTAAAAAGGACTTCCTTTAAACAAAAAATACCATTAAAGCGGAAAGTGTCGTCCCTGATTAGCCTGTGTGGACTGCACAGGCTAATCTGGGACGACACTTTACGTACATGCATTAAACCCAGTTTTCTCAGAACGCAACTACAATGCATGAAAACCCTGAATATTTGAGCCTTGCTCCGGGACAAATGGGCCCACATGCCTGAAGAGTTGTCCCAGGACAGGCTTATACGCCAGGCTTACAGGCTTATCCGCGACAAAACTTTCCGCTTCAAAAATGCGATTAAAGAGAGTCTCTTCTAAACAAAAATCAAATCAAAGCAGAAAGTGTCCTGCCTGATTAAAAATAAGACGTTTTTTTCTCTCTCCTGAAAACTTGGCATTATGTAGCTACAAGGTTTGAGAACGACAGCGACGTTACGCACATGCATTAAAGGGGCTTTTTCACAGATTTTGGCATGTATTGAAATTTGTCATTAAATGCGTTATATAGATAAATGTAAACATTGTATTTAAAAAGGTCCAGTAAAAAATCAAGAATAAAATTAAAAAAAAGAAAAAAAGTAACCCTCATCAGGGCTCGAACGACCCTGGAGTAAAAATATACCATTTAGACCACTCGACCATCCGTGCTCATGATATAAAGGATGTATTTTTTACTTTATATAAGCAATCCTAGTAGTTTCACAAAATATAACAACAACAACAGAACTCTCCAAATTATTCAATCGTTTCCCGTTGCAACGCTTTATGATTTTCAGGTTTTTAAATCGTCAAAAGATGCAAATAATGGCTTTTTTAGAGCATGTTAAATGTTCAGTATTACTGTTTCCTCACAAATATCAAAACTAAAACAAAAATTTGCGAATCTTAAACAACTTTTTTTAATTTGTCAATTTACCAAAACATGAAATGGTCCCTATAAGCTACATCTTCCCAGAGCATAACTCATGTATTTCACTAACCCACTCCACTTACTGGTCATTTCCTTGAGTATGTCCACCATGCAGTGAGTCTCCCCAAACTGCAGGTATGTCCCGGTCGCCCGTTCCATGTACCCAGACAGCTGGTCCTCAGCCCGGAGCGTGAAGAAGTGCGCCTGGTACACCGGATCCCGGAGCATGATCCTCAGGCACATCAGCAGCTGAAGAACCGAGTCCGGGACAGATTCCACCATCCAGGCACTGAAAACATGCGCATCATTTAACCCTTTACCACTTAGATACATATTTAACCCTTTACCACTTAGATACGTGTTTAACCCTTTACCACTTAGATATGTATTAAACCCTTTACCACTTAGATACGTTTTTAACCCTTTACCACTTAGATATGCATTTTCACACATTTGTAGTCAGATAGAAAGTTAAATTTAATTTAAGACCTTTCTTACTAAATTAAAGTTTAAAAGGCTTAATTTCCAACCCTAAGATACTGATGAGCAGCAAACAGCATAAAAACCTGAACAGACTGCGAGTTACTTGTAGGCTGTTCTGGTTTTATGGTGTTTGCACATAGCCATTTTCAATTCCCTTCTTATGCGGGAAAGCGTTAAACCTTGTTAAAATATTATTTTAAATAGTAATTGAAATAAAGGAATGAACATTTGTATGATTTTAAAGCAAATTATTTTATGGATTTAAACTTTGTTAAACATATAAGGCAGTGAACATGTTTGCTGTAAGCTGGTATATGTTTTAAACAGATTTGAGAATAGCTCTTAAAAACACGGGCCTAATGCATGTGTGTGAAGTGTCCTCAGGATAATCAGGGAAAACACTTTCAGCTTTTATGGAATATTTGAAACTAGATGAAAAATCTAGTGTAGACAGGAATTGTTGTCACTGATCAGTGTGTTTTTTTAGTTCAAATTTGGGTCCGGTAGGGTGACCCATTCCCTATGGAAAAAAGTATATATTTTTCCCAAATGGGACCTGAAAATTCCCAAATGAAGGTTTCCAAAAAACATGAAAATTATCTCCAAATCCAGCTCTAGAAGTTGAACCTTAGAAAATATCATTTTGAAATCACTTTTATTATCAATTTCAAAGTATTTTTAAGCATAAAATCAACAACATTAATTTCCCAAATTTAGCCAAAAGAACGCGATATTTCCCAATTCATAGGGACCCAGCCTCATTTCCAAAATGATGAAAAAACAACACTGCTGATTTAAAGCCTGTGCAGAAAGTGGGACAACACTTAACGCACATGCATAAAGCCCAGTTATCCTAGAGCGAGACTAAATTTATAAAGTTAACATCTGCGAACACTTGAACAGATTGTTCTACGTGGGAGTTCAACGGGTGGACCAACCTGTTGCAAAGTCGAAGCTTGATAAGCAGTGTAAACAGCTCCAGGAACTTTTTATGACAAGCATGTTTGCTGAAGTTCCTCTCAGCATGGTACTGTAGGCTAAAATGCACCAAAGAAGGAAATGTTGGCTAACAATTAGTAAGGGCTTGATTGAGGGGGGCTACAGTAGGCTTACATACAACATGGTAAAACATGGTACTGTAGGCTAAAGTACAACATGGTTCTGCAGGCTTAAATGCACCAAGGTGGAAATGTAGGCTGAAATACACCAACATGGTACTGTAGGCTAAAATACACAATACTTTAGGATACTCAAAACTGTAGGCTAAAATACACCAACATGGTACTGTAGGCTAAAATAGAACATGATACTGTAGGCAAAAATACATCTACATGCTACAGGAGGCTAATATACAACATGGAACTGAAGGCTAAAATGCACAATAATGGTACTGTATGCTAAAATATAGCATGGTTCTGTATGCTTAATTACACCAAACATGGTAATGTGGGCTAAATACACCAACATAGCACCGTAGGCTAAAATACACCATGGTTCTGAAGGCTAAAATAAAAGTTGCAGGTATTTTTGTTTTCATGGGTTATAATAATAATATGAGGAACATGCTATTTATACTATATTGTATAAGCCATCAATTAATTTTCACCAGTTGAGCCTTAAGTCCTGATTTGAGTAAAGAACCGCTTAGCTAGTTGAAATGTTGCGGGGTCAATCCCCACTCAAGCATTTCTCCAAAGGCATCAAGTACTGGTTCCTACCTAGAAATGAACTCAAGTGTCTGAATAACCCTTTGGATTGAAAAGCAATAGAGCTAAAAACAAATAGGTTTAAACAAAACCAGAACTAGGGTTTGTCACAAACATAAAATATACATCCAAAACACTTTTGCAGCTCTCTTGAAGGGCAAAAAAACTGTAGAATTTGAGCATCACAAGGATAAAACTATGACAAATCACTGGGGATCAAAATTGTCTCCCACATCAAAACATGGTGTTGACGTATAGGAAGATTAAATGTCATCCCTTGACAAATATAAAGGTAGTTGCCCCATATTTCATGCAGACTGATGGACAAACAATCAATTTGACAGAGTCATTCCAATACTGTTAAATCATTTAAATTTGATGGTATTAATTTCATGTTTTTTCAAAAAATGCATTTTTGTGGACACTTTCCTGGATTTCTGATTTTGGTTAAAAAAATAGTAATTTGCATCTGTCATTTGTTCAATGTTTTTGTGTTGAATCTGTTGACTGGTCAACTTACAGGTGTTGGGCGCGTGGCCAATTCACTGAAACACTATCAATATTATATGAATTGGCCACGCGCCCAAAACCTGTGGGCCAACCCATACACTCAACAAATATTTATGTCCCATGAATAACAACGATTTTACAGTACCAGTGAAAAATCCCTGCTTGGATCTAACAGAGTGGAAGCATACCAGAAGCGTTGCAGCTCGGAGGTCTCTGGTGGGAGGCTCTGACCCTTCACCCTGTGAACACTCGGCCACTGTCCAGTCTGACTGACCGCTGGACTGCTGTCTAGTACCTAAAACATGGACTTCAATGTAGGTATTCTAAAATGAACCTTGTTCTGGGAAAACAGGGCTTAATGCATGTGCATAGTGTTGTTCCAGAATGCCCTGTGAAGTCTGCACAGGCTAATAAAGAGAAAACGCTTTCAACTTAAACTGGATTTTTGTTACGAAAAGACTTTTTAAAAACAAAATTGTTTATAAAAGCAGGAAGTGTTGTCACTGATTAGCCTTTGCGGATGGACACTTCAGCCAAATGATTTAAGCCCTATTTACCCAGAATGAGGCTCATTTCATGAAAAAGGGACCTAACAAGGGGAATAATACTTCTCTATTGTAGGTGAGAGATATGAGCCTGCTTTGACAGTGACCTAAACACGCAGAAGTTTCAATTGAATAATACCCACAGAAGTTACAGAGATATCGAGCTGGGCCCAAATCTTTTCCAGAATACAACACTGCAAATTGTGTTTGACTCTTTGACTTTTATTCACCTGCAGGGACTTTGGACCTTATACCACCTTATTTTGCGTGAAAATAAAGTCACTTTTGGCATGTGTTGTATATCAAGTAATTGCATGGGAAGGAAAAATCTTGGGGGAAGATTAGTTTAAGCATAAAACTGCATGAGTTAACCCTTTCCCTCTCAGAAGCAAAGTGAAAATGGCGATGTGCAAACAGCATAAAACCAGAACAGCCTGCGAGTAACTTGCAGTCTGTTCAGGTTTTATGATGTTTACTGCTCATCAGAATCTAAGGGTTGGAAATGAGGTCTTTAAAACTTGAATCTAGTAAGAAAGGTCTTAAATTAAATTGAACTCTCTAACGGACTACAAATGCCTGAATATATGTGGTGAAAGGTAAAGCTCACCTTTTTCTGCGGCTCTGTCTGCTTCAAAAGTCCAATCAACTGCTGCAGCTTTCTTTGCTCACTGAAACAGAAGAAAACGCATCAGAGATAATGTTGAAATTTAGAGATAGAGATAATATTGAAATTTAGAGATAGAGATAATGTTGAAATTGAGATATAGATATTGAAATTTAGATATAGAGATAATGTTGAAAATTAGAGATAGATATAATGTTGACAATTAGAGATAGAGATAATGTTGAAATTTAGAGATAGAGATAATATTGAAATTTAAATGTATTGCTCTTGGAAAATGTGGTAAAGCATATGCGTAAAGTATTTTAACAAATTAGTCTGTGAAGTCTGAACAGGCTATTCAGGGACAGCATTTTTTGAACTGGATTTTCATTTAGAATAGACTTCTTTGGATGAAAAATTCCATAAAAGTATTTTTCCTGATAAGCCTTTGTGAACTGAATAGGCCAATCTGGAACGATACTTTACACACATACATTAAGGCCTGTTTTCCCAGGACAAGTATCATATAAATTATGTAACTCTAAAAGAGCTGACCTTTCAAAAAGAAATCTTGTAAACTTAAACAAAACCCAGCAATTTTCATTAATTTGTATTTGGTGTCTAATATCACATTATTCATTGAAAATGTTTTCACTTTTATGCATTCTTAATTTTAACTTGGTGTCTTATCAAATTGTCATGTGTAAATGTTTGTACTTCTATGGATTCTTAATCCCCAAAACATGACGAAAGTATCTCTTTCTGGTCACAAACTTCAGATGGGGTTAATACTGAGTCAACATATTGGAGTTCTCTATTGATAACGCCACAAAGAATGTATTGTTAATGAATCGGTTCCTACAGTTTTTGCACATAGAGAAAATATTGCAAGATAAGTGATACCCTGAATGTTATCAATGCTATGTTGTCATTTGTCACTAGCTATCTATCAAGTACCTTTTCACTGATTGCAGAGACGTTGATAATGAAAAAGCATGTAAGTAAGTCCAATAATTATAACATCCAGTACATGTACTGCTAATAGTATGGAACCATTAAAGGGATGTTTCTAACAAAGATTTTCATTGTATTTGTTACTGTTTACAGAGTTTTGTATTATTTTTTATTGTTCACAGATTTTCCTATTATTGATATATATCACAGATTTCCATTTTATTATGTATTGTTCACACATTTTCTTTTTTTTATTTTGTATTTTAGACATCATACCATTAACATATTTTGTGGTATATATAAGAATGAAAGAGCTCAATGATTGTTTATGGTACCTCAAGCTATTCTCCAGGATTGTTCTCAGGCACAGCGGCCAGACAGCGCGGAATGGGGTTGGTGGCGGAATGGGGTTGGTGGCAGAATGGGGTTGGTGGCGGAATGGGGTTGGTGGCAGAATGGGGTTGGTGGCGGAATGGGGTTGGTGGCGGAATGGGGTTGGTGGGTAAGGGTGTGCGCCCCCTTCCACGTGTCGATTTTTTTATATGCAATTAATAAAAATCTACAATACTTTGATGCTATTTAAAAAACAACCCTTTCTTTCTTTCTGTATTATTCCTCAACTCGCAAGTGCTTGTGAAATTTTCAAGCGTCACTGTGACATGATCGGAAAAACATGCACCCCGGCAAAATTGCTTTTAAAGTCCAGGCACTGCGGGACCGCTGTGGTAAAACCGGGATATATTTGCATATTCGTAAAGTATTGTCCCATGTAAGCCTGTGCAGTCTGCACAGGCTAATAAGGGAAGACACTTTTCTAAACAAAAAATCAGATGAGGCCAAGAGTGTCCTCCCTTATTATCCTGTGTGGACTGCACAGGCTTATCACGGACTTTGCTTTCTTTGCATGCATTAAGCACTTTTTCTCCACAAACAAGTCTTATATTTTTTTTAATCGATCGTGCAGAACCATTCAGTTCAACATGTAACATATAAAACATTAACATTTAAGTATAAATACCAAACTGTTTCAATGTTAATGTCAAAGAGATGACAGGTATAACAAAACATTACATGAACACAAAAACTGTCAAAACGTGTAGTTAAGTCTATATGTAACATACCAATCACTTCATAATGAACATTACACACACATATAATATATATATATATATATATATATATATATATATATATATATATATATATATATATATATATATATATATATATATATATATATATATATATATATATATATTTATATATATTTATATTTATTTATTTATTTATTGAATGCATAATCAAATTATTTAATGGACTAATGTAATACATAATTGAAATATTTGAGTATTGAAATAATTGTAAAAGTAATTGGAATAATATGCAGTTATGAAAATAATAAAAATAATAATTGCACTAATGATAATAATTTAAATTGAAATAATTGAGTTTATAATAGACATAAATTACGGCATAAATGTAGGTGATATTCAGACTAACAATTTGTTTTTAAATAGAATCAAATCTATTTAACAGCTATTTTAAATTCAGATGTTGATCAGAAACACAATAACAATTTTCAGGAATTGAAATGTTCAACACCATACATGTATAATTATTACCTTTTTGATGACATATCACATCATACAGTGGCATCAAAGCTGTCAGAACAATATTCCACCAGAACAAATCCAACAAAAATAAATCAACACATTAAATCATTAACCACATAAATTAAAGCCAATGCCCAATTTGTGCACCTCAGGTGGCATAAAAGCTGTCAGACAAATATTCCACCAGAACAAATGTAACAAAAAAACAACAACAAATCATTAAATCATTAACCAGTTAAATTAAATAAGCTAATTCCCCATTTATGGAGCTCAGTGATTTCACCATTATGGATTTCACAATCACACACAATAATTAAAGAGAAAGAAATGCCTACAAGTCCATTCCAGTCTACCTGACACACACTGCCTATACATTGATCTGATAGTAGAACAGACTTATTGAATTATTGATTTGCTATTGAACTCGGCAATGCTCATGTATAGAGACCGAGATATCAATGGGACCGTCGTAAGCCTAGTGTCAACATAATCTCACACAATGCACTGTAGATTTAATATATTGAGTCACGTTCTATGAAAATGGGGTTTAAAGCATGTGCGTAAAGTGTCGTCCCAGGTTAGCCTGTGCAGTCTGCACAGGCTAATCAGGGACGACACTTTCTGCCTAAATTGGATTTTTTCTAAGAAGAGACTTCATTTAAACGAAAAATGTCATAAAAACAGAAAGTGTCTTCCCTGATTAGCCTGTGTGTACTGCACAGGCTAATCTGGGATGACACTTAACGCACATGCATTAAGCCCAGTTTTCTCAGAACAAGACACATAATCTCACACAATGCACTGAAGATTTAATATATATTGATTGCTAAGATTAAAGAAAATAAATCCTAAAACATGTGCAATATCTTGAAGATTTAAATGCAACAATGCAACTTCTCATAAGTGTGTGAAGGAATAAAGATTAAATTGTGTAACAATATTGGAAATATTATTGGCATAATTATAGAAAATAAAACCTACAACAAACGCTCTAATTTAAACCCATTTATGCCAAGTGGACTCTCCCATCCTTCTAAATTGGATCAATTTATTTCCAAAATTAGGGGTGTCAAGTATATTTATTTCTATATTGAGAATAATTCATAAAGAAATTCATTTAAGCCAACAGTGCAGACCCAGATGAGACGCCGCATAATGCAGCGTCTCATCTGGGTCTACGCTGTTTGCAATGTCCTTTTTTCAGGACGCTAGGCATAAATGGGTTAAATACAACAATACTTGTTTAAGTGTGTTGAAATTAAATAATATTGAATGAAACTTTAAATACGTAACAATATTGGAAAACTTATGCAAGGATTTAGGGCTCTTTGTGCAATAGATTAAGCTCTTACCTGATTTAATTTGTTGATTTTTTACAATGTCTTAAATTGCTTTTAAGATATAACCTTCTCTTTCTGATCTCTTTTTGGGATTTGAAGCTTGAAAACGTTAAGTTTAAGCTTTGATTTCAATTAATTCATAATCGTAAAAAAGTTGATTATTGATAGTAAACTGTATTAAGTCATTTTTTAGATATTAGGATGTTACATTTGATAAGCTGGTAAGACATATAGCTGTTTAGTTTTTCAAATCTATGCTTTTTACGCAGGAGTTTTAAATTTAAGTGTGTTAAATCTTGAAAAATTTTGGTAAAGATTTGACGTGCTCATTCTAGAATGTTTTTTTTTACTTTGAATATCTATGTAATTCACTGGTTTTTACATGCCAAAAAATTAATTCTGATTTCTAGTTAAAATTCCCCATGAGATAAAGTTTATCCGTGTGCCTGTCACCTTTTTGTCTTTGGTTTTTGTTAATTTATGCAATTCCATGCATGCTTATCTACTAAAATTTTCATCCAGGATTAAATATCTCCTCTCCTTTTGTTTATGCATGCACTTAAAACCGCTAAGTAATTTTCAAAAAGCAAACAAACTGAAATTGCGGCCTTGTAAAGGACATAACAAAAGGTGAAAAGTTATGAAGTCAATTATGGAACTTTAGAATTCGTGACAATAACCCAGTTAACTTAAACAAGCTTATTATTAATGAAATACCATGACATAAAAGAACTGTCGTTTGCTTTGACCCAGGAATTCAAATGATTCATTCTAACCTTACCGATGGACTTACAAACCCATATCTGAGTCCAAATAATAAACAGAGCAGTATTTGCTTATGTGCTCAAGTGTGAATGAGGCATATGGGCAACGTATTTACAACCATGGTTTAATGACTTAACAGTACTAATACCCTTTTATGTAAACATGAAAAGTTGTCAGTATGCTTTGAATAAATGAATAAATCAATGAAATAAATAAAGAAATCAATGAATGAGCGAACAGATGAAATAAAGAAATGCATGAATGAATCTTATTTATCAATATATCTTTCTTAACATGTTATGGGCATATTGAATGTCCATAATTTATTTATGTTAATAATTAAAGAGTATTTAAAGTGACTAGTTCACAGTTTGGCAAAGTGACAGTACAAACAAACCTTATAGATCTAAACAAATGCATGCAATTCAAACAAGCTAAATAACACACCTGACTATAAAAAATGTTTAAAGTATATGTTTATTTATTTATAAACCTTAATAAAAAATATAATAAAGCATTAAGTTTTGTAAATTTTTATGTTGATCATTTAGCCAAAATGTTTATAACCAGCATAGGGTTTAAACTATAAACCTTTAATGTTGTAATCTGGCGTATTGTACTGGCATCAAGTTATTTTTGGCTAATACATGTCTTAAAATATTATGTGAAAATATGCTTGCATGTATGTCTGTAATATCTTACGAAGAAAATTAAAAACATGTTTTAGAAAAAAAAAAAGATTTTTAAATGCAAAAAAAAAGAAGTTATCTTTGGCTTCTAGATGTCCATGGTAGGAAGGCATTTTTTTGATTTTATCTTTTTCCTTGTTAATAAAATTATTTAAAACTATGCAAAATATTAAAGTTTTGTTAGTAAATAAATTTCATTATATTTTTTGACAGAACAAAAATCAGTGAACAAGTGCCTTTAAACTGTATTAAGGCAACGGTAATTTCTGAAAATCCAATTACATGACACTTACATGTTGATACCTTGATACTGGTGATCAATAGCAGGTAGTGATACCCGGTCAGTGCACACCCGCCGTACATGCAGGCAGTCCTTGGTAACCATGGTTACTCCAACTCCCGCCACCAGTCAGTCAGTAATTCTGTCACTGGTCACTATAGTCTAGCCACTCTGGAAAGTCACTGGTCAGTTGAAATTTGGCCACTGCTGACGGTCACTTTAATCTGGCAACTCTAGTCAGTGGTCCGTTGAAATTCTGCCACTGCAACAACTCGAGCAACTGGTCACTGCAACAATGACCACTGGAAAGTCTACACTGGAAATGGTGGAATGGTATCAACACACTGCACCGGTGTTGTCAACAGCAAAATGCGAGAAAAACGGATATGTCCAACTGAGAAAAACACTCTAGATATCAGATTACAAACACTCTAGATTTAAAATCACACAAATAGAGTACATTTGTACTTGCTATCAAAGTCAGATTGAGGGGTCTCCTGATAAAGTGTTCTTTTTGGTCAAATTTGGGGCCAAAACTCAGCCCCCAAAATTACTGCCCACAAGTTCATTTAAAGGTTTCCACAAAAAATATTTAAAAAAAAACACTGTATTATGTGAATTGGGAATAAGACATCAAACTGGGAATGGACATCAGTTTGGTGATTTTCTCAAACAAAACCATTCATTTCATGATCTGCACATATATTTGTAATATATTATCTATAATTTAAGCTTAATAAGAAATTTTTCATGACTTTGTCATTAACAGTGATTGAATTTGTATCATTTAAAGTGTATTTTTAAACCGTGTCCATGCGCGGCATGGACACAGTTTCATTTAATGAGATTTTTTTTTTAAATTAATAAAAAATCCAGTTTTGAAGTAAAATCAATTTAAATGATGCTATTATATATGCAAGTATATGTTTTAATTATAATTTGTAAAACTAGATAAATGCAACGTATAAAACTGCATATAATGCACTTTTGATAAAACTCAATTTATTCCCAAATTGATGTCTTATTCCCAATTCACATAATACAGTGTTATTACATGAATTTCAACATTTCATTTCCCTATCCAGTTCTATGGGTTAAACCTTGGTAAATATTTTCAAAACGCTTATTCTCAATTTTAAAGTATTTGTAAGCAAAAAGAAACAAAACTTATTTTCCAATTAAAGTCCAAATCCATAGGGCCCCACCCCATTTTCAAAATAGTAAAACAAATCACTGGATACTAGTATGTTTTTGTACCTTTCTTTTATTATCACACACACATCCATGTTCCAGCGTCAAAATATTGTACCTGTTATAGAAAAGTTATCTAGTTACAGTCTTGCATTCAATTGTCATCAATCATCATCACAAAATGATGCATAATACAAATGACTATTCCTTATTCCTTATTGATCCATGCTCATTAACTCTGAATACGAAAAAGCAAAATTGGTAAGAATGGGTAATCCATATCTCTATTGTTTGAATATTGCATAAACCTATCACTCTGTAGATATCGACTCACCTGCACATCCATGTTATTCTTGTCAACCATGGCAGGAAATTGGAAATCCCAGCTGATATGAACAGAAAACAATGGCAAACACTGCCAATACTAAATTACAAATCAATGGTATAGATCCCTGAACACTTGTCAGCAGAATTATGTCACAGGGATATGAAAACAGCTGACTGCGTCCAAATGGGAACTGTTAGATTAAACCTGAGTACAGATCAATATACCAATAATTGTACTTGCATCACGGCTCCAAAGATATCCAATTCATCCCACATGTACCTGCTTATGGGTCAATAACTCTTCACTGTGGTACCTGACCAGGTCTGTTCCTGGCGTATCTAGTCTACAAGTTCGTTAAACTGACCCATTCCCAAAGCAAAATGGTTTTAAAAAATCCCAATTTGAGAAAAAAAAATCTAATAAGTGTCTTATGATTTTATGATAAATATATCTCAATAGTATTTAAATAAAATCTCGTTAAGTATATAATCATAATTTATATGATTTTGTTCTTATAATTTGAAGTAAATATAAAGAGTTATATTAAATTAGTTTTTCTCAAATTAATGGACTTTCGCGCGAAAAAATCACGATCCCAAAATTGCATTTTTCCCTAAATGTCCAGGAAAAGGCCTGTTGACTTATTGCTGATAGGATCAATAATTTGTTACTGTTGTACCTGACTAGCTTTCAGTTCCATGGCAGAACTAATCACAATCAGTCCATATCAGTAATCAATTATGTCTCCATTAAAACCAATTGGAATAGGTCATTAATCAATTATGACCGTAAATTTACTGAATAATCAATTATAAACAAACCGTAGGTTGGCAGATAAGTAGTCCGAGAGTTGTTTTATGTAGTGTTGTTTTTTTTACCATTTTGGGACTGGGCTGGGTCCCTATCAATTGGGAAATATGGCATCCTTTTTACTAAAATTGGGAAATCAATGTTGTTGATTTTATGATTACAAATGCTTAAAAATTGATAATTTAAGTGATTTCAAGATTACATTTTCCAAGGTTCAACTTATACATGTAGAGCTGGATTTGGAGATGATTGACATGTTTAGATTTATTTAATAAATATTCTTTTTTTTTTTAAACCTTCAATTGGGAACTTTTAGGTCCCATTTGGGAAAAATATATACTTTTTCCCATTGGGAATGGGTCCCCAAATTGGACCCAAATTTGAACGACAAAAAACACAGTGGTAGGCCATATGTCCTCAATGGTCTTTGAAGAATGTGACTGATCTCAATAACTGTAAAATCATTTATATTTGTCCGCATGAAATTTTTGTTATATACAAAAAATACTATATTGATGGGGACAGTGGTCTAGTGGTAAGATGCTGGTCTAGGGATCGAAAGGACCCTAGTTTGAATCCCGCCCAGGCCACTGGATTTTTCTGAGCAAAAAATTAATCCCACGCTTTCTCCTCTCCACCCAGGTGTATAAATGGGTACCTGTGAGGGAAATAAGCCAATGTGCCGTGGCTGCCTTGTGCGCCATATGTAAACGGACGACTTAGATCCCAGTGATCGGGGGGTTAATGTCGAAGTCGGCTGAAGATCTATATCGAAGCAGATTATAAACCGCACCTTTAACCTTTTACCATTAGTGGAAACATACAGTGTTTTTTTTTACCATTAGGGAATGGGGCCTGGTCCCTTTGGATTGGGAAATTTTGCAGCATTTCGACTTCAATTGGGAAATTAGTGTTGTTGTTGTTTTGGTAACATATACTTAAAAATTGAGAATTAAGCTGTGTTCATTTATTAAGTTATATAGCTGGATGGAAGATGAACAAAATGTTGAAATCCCCCAAAAAAAATTGAGGGGGGGGGGGGGTATATTAATTTTGGAATTTGTAGGTATCATCTGGGAATAATATATACCTTTGTCCATTGAGGAATGAGGCCAAATACTGGGGTGGTATTCCAGAAACATCTTAAGTAATTTTTTAAATATTTTCACTTAAGTTAAAAATTACAATGTTTTGTATTTCTTTACTCAATACAGACATGCATGTTTTTTTAGTATTCCTCAAATAACATTGACATAATGATGTTATTTTGATGTAATTTTTGATGCCTTACTATTGCAGTATGAAATGAAACACTTAAGAAAAATTCCCAATTTAAGGATAATTTTTTTTTTTAACTTAAGATGCTTCTGGAAAACCACCCCTGGACCTGATTTTGAATAAAAAAAAACACAACACAATTAGGAAAATACTACAAATTTCCGAATTGCTGTCAAAAAATTTCCGAATTTCTCAAAGAAAAAAAAAAAAAAAAAAATTTAGTTAGTTTCCCTATGAAGCTCTATGGCTTGAATCTAGGTAAATATAATGACGACAACTTCACAGCATTTAGTTAGTTTCCCTATGAAGCTCTATGGCTTGAATCTAGGTAAATAAAATGATGACAACTTCACAGCATTTAGTTATCAATTTGAAAGTATTTGGGAGCAAAAAATCAAATACACCAATTCCCCAATATGAAGACTTCAAGACGTGAATTTTTGCCAATTTCATTTTTTTTCGTGCACAATTTTCCCAATTTGGGCTGGTACCAGTACTTTTCCCAATGGGGAAAAAACATCGCTGTAATTGGACAGCCTAAATAGATATGGTAGGTTGTTGTTGAGTCGTGGGAATAGAGATCACATGAAATCTCTTGATAGAACGTTTGCACATGATGCAGGTGTTACGGAATTTTTTTGACACAGTCCCCATTGTTGTACTCCTGCAATCATGGTTTGGAGGTCCTCCCCCCTAGAACATTTTGAAAATGAAACATAAAATCCTGCATTCTGGTGACTTGGTATATTTAAAGACTGAAGTTATAGAACATCTTTATATGAAATTTCATTTGCATTGACCATACTCAGTGACTGATCAACATGAATATGATATAACATACATGTATTCCCCACTTCCATTTTTCAAGAACCACCTTATTCGATCAGTCACAGATATACATTATTTTATACCGGGTTTAACCAGACACTAGTATGCGCGCACACACTTTGTTTATAAATGCAACAACAACTTTATAGAATGTAAAATCAACAATAAGAACGGTATAAAATATCATAATTTATCGGAATCTTGATAACATTGGTGTATTTTACCATTCAAAAGTTCTATCATTCATAAATCAAGCAAATTAAAAGGAAATATTTGACTTTTTTCTTCAAAACAATTGTTTGTCTGCTACTATGGATAGTACCAGAGGCCAAGCATTGCTCTAAACATGCTATAATAGTGTATTGTACAACAAACACTGATTAACAAAACTGGGTCTTCTCTAATCTGCCTCAATACTAAACAAAAATCTAAATGGTATCACTGGTTACTTTATTGTTTTTAAACTATTTTTAACAAATTGGTTATCTGTTTCTAAAGGAATTTCAAAAACATATTACAATTAAGGCTTCATTAAGACCCTATTACCACAAACTACTGGCCCTATGGTCTCAAAGTCATTAACAATGTATACCAGGACGTTGAAGAAAAAAGATGGACTTATTTGCCCATTATGCTCAAGATCTGTCACAGTTAATGAACATAAAACGTTAACGTCCATCTGATCATATGTTATATTGTTTAAAATTCACTTTAACAACTGTTTAAGAGTAGGACATATTTCCTAGTGTCAAGTTTGATATAATTAAAACATTGTGGAAAGTTCTGTATTTGGAGCAGAACATATGCCATTAAGTGTTGGTAAACTACACAAAAGCTACATTGCTTTGTAGAAATGATTTATTTTCTTGCCATACACCAAAAGATTATCCTGTCTTGAGCAATGCTGATATTTTATTTGCTGGAAACCCTTTAGATGATCCGAAAATGGTTGGGGATATAACAAAAAGACAAACCAGTCCAGGGCCGAATCAAGAGAGGACATAACTGGGGAGGGGGCACACAATTTGCGGGGGGGGGGGGGGGGGGGGGGGGGGGGGGGGGATGGAGGCAGTGTACAATGAACTGTCATAATAAACTCATATATTAATACGTTAACACTTAATATAGGTGATTTCAACATAAAGAAGTAAATATAAAACGCTGTGTGTTACAGATGTTTAAAGATTTTTATTTAAAATTGTAAATTTAAAACAGTACAACAAGTACCAAATACACTGTTGCTCCAATTGGTAGGGGGCTGGCAGCTTTAACCACACTGGAGTTGGTAGGTGGACTCTTACATACTTACAGTCATCTTCATGATGAGTTCTGAAAATAAAAAGATAGAGTATTTAGAAATGTAAAATTCAGAATAAAAATTAACTATGCAAACATTTTATTTCAAAATATACATAAATACTGTAAGTCTGATCAATATTTCAATAAGCAATATTTTATCAGAGCGTGATAAAATGTTAATATTATTAGTTAAAAATGCAAAAGCAGAAAAAAAGTGCACAAAACGTTTGAAAAAGTTCAATAATTTTAATAAGACGTATATCTAAAAAGTGTATATAGAGCAGATCAGGCATATATGTATGTGCTTTATTTGTAATATATTACTAGCAGTATAAATACATTTTTTAATAAATTTAAAGTGATATTATGGGCATTTTTCACTGTTGAATTGAGCTGAAAAGAATTAACAGGTAAAAAGAGTTAGTTAAAATGTGGTTACTGACCAATTATCTGCAACTCATTTTGCTACCAGTTGTTTATAAAAATATAATATTATATTCAATATTCTTACGTGACTCACCCAGTCCTCTTAGCCGAAATGATCTGTAAAAACAAAATTGTGTCTTTGTGTCGTATGAACAAATCTGCACTAAAACTAAATTTAGGTTCACATCGTACATTCATGATCAGTTTTCAAACGAAAGTACGGTTGATATTCAAATGCATTATGTTTCTCTTTCCGGGATATTGTTTTAGTATGTTGATGCTGCATTAACAAATATAAGTGTATATGAAGTGAAACCAACAAAAATAAACAACGGTTGCAATAGACACCTATAAACTGCTAGAAGCCCATTATATCACTTTAAACTCAATTTTTCTTTGTTCTTTCATTATTTTAGAGTTTAACATACAACATACTGACTAAACTTAGCGCAATAAACAGTTTATAATACAAAATTATTATTTTTAAATAAATTCTTACCTTAGACTAAACAACTTTGGCTCAGAGTCTGATTCTGTGTTTTTTGTTTTTTTGGATGGACCAACAAATTGATCCAGCGGGCTTCATTTTTAAGAAGACAGTGCCATGAAATGCTGTTTTATATAACGCAAGAAACGTCTCCTTATTTATCGTTCCCAGGGTTATGACATCTGACAACACATTGTTAATTGGTATAATTGCCATCAACACAATGTAGGAGGTCATCCAGACACTTATTTAATGTTATGCAGACATTTAAGATCTACTGCTGAAAGGAGCGCATATATTACAAGTTTAAGAGATTGTTGCTACCGTGATAATGAAGTGTTAACGTACAACAGTTACAGGTGCCCCCCCTCTCCCCTGTGGATAATAGACAGTTTGGTTAGTAGGGGCACCCCTCTGTCGGAAATCGGGGGAAATCTGAACCAAGTTGGTTGCACAAAAAAACACTTACACGAAAAAAAAGGCTTTAGTGGTTGGGGGGGGGGGGGCAAGTGCCCCTCTTGCCCCCACACACACCCTGGTAAATCCGTGCCTGCAGTTTGTAGAAAATGCTGTGCACCATGTGTTATGGTTATAAATCGTTGTTTAATGCAAAATTATTAACCAGTGACTCTATAGTCTTCGGAAATAGTCGCCAGGGTGTTCTTTGCTTTAAGCCATTTTCAGAAGCTGGCATAACATTCTGTTAATATTAATCACCTAAAATGTACTTTTTTTATAAGATTATTTAGTCCAAGTTAATCAAATTGTTTTTCCAGCCATTTAGCTGATTGTCGAAAAAGGTTATTGCACTGGGATTTCAACCCACAATAAGAAGGCTTCATCATTATGTAATGATATCTATAACAGTTACAGCTTTAACAGACTTGTCAAAAAATCCAAAGGTCAAGAAGAACCTTTATCTTCAAGATGGCATTTTGACACTATCAAGTAACTATCAACACAATCAGTTATTTTGTTGTTTACAGACAGTACTATCTGAAAAAGCAACAAATTATTAAGACCAGACAATATAAAGGTTAATACTTATGTTTATAATGATTCATGGTCATATATTAAAAACATTTGTGATGTAATTTCATTACGAAGATTATCCAGGGCTCAAGAGGAATATAGCATTAATTAAGTGTGCGCATTTGTGCGAATGTGCTTTAGAAGTGTAAATAGATAAATTTAGGAATGTACGACTGAATTTACCACTACATTTGTCACAACCTTGTGTCCTCCTTAATTTTCTTCGTATAATGAACATTTGATTTCACCTTTGTATAAGGCACGCGTTTATTTTCCAATTACCGTCTGTTTTTAATGGCAAAGCCTTGAACAAGGGAAGTAATTGTGCAATGTGTGCTCTAGTCACAAAAAGATACCATAATCCGTTAAAAATATATTTATTTTTAAAGTTTGTGAACATACCTCGAATGAAATAATTGGTTGATTTATGTTTTTAAGGGACGTGCTCACACTTTTGCAAAGGCAATTAAAACATAGACTAAAAAATAAGTAATGCCATAAATTCAAAAAAGGAAATAATAAATCGAAATCGTAGAAAATATCAGGCTTTTGTAACGTTTTTCATCAATATTTAAGCAAAATACTACGTTCAGATTCATTATGTTTTTTATGTGCACAGCCTGCTTACCCGATGAGATCTAATTGAAGTTTATACTTTTTAACGTTTTCGAGGTATGCCGCTGACAAAAAATCCGTTGTCCGGACGACGTCCTAACGGACAACTAGAAACCAGTATACCCTCCCCCTTAAAACTTCGTCGTGCGGGGGTAAAAAAGTTCGGCCAGAAAGTCCACATGTTGGTGTTTTTCTGAAAGGTTTCATCTTTCTAGCAGCAATACTTTTCTAGTAATGCACGACACACGAACTCGAGGAACGGAATGTTATATTTAAAATGATGTTACCCATGGGTAAAGTAGGACGCTTTACAATACAAGGTAGATTTTTAGGCGCGAATAAATTATCAACAAAACATGTGCCCATAGGATCCGGATGCCCCCACACATCACTTTTGCCGCAAAACTTCACTTGACTCAAACACAAGCATTTTATGGCAAATTTGACGGTTGCTCTCTAAGTGGGACCTTGAAGTATGTGGTACATGTAATAAGAAAGGGTTCTACAAGAGACACTCAGTCTCTTTATGGTGGTAAGGTAAGTTATTTAAAATTGCACACTGAATGGCATAGCTGTAGTCCGGACAAACTGATTTTTGGCAAATTTTGACATTTGAACTCAATTTATGAACATAATCATTGAGGTAATGAGACAGGTGTTACACACGACATGGCGTCTCCTTATTGTGGTCAATAGAAGCAAGTTATTTTTAAATAGTTATTACTAGTATGACCATTGAGATAGGGAGACGAATCGTCGTCTGATTATGATTGCATTCGTGTAAATATATTTTAGATTTCATTAATATATGACACAATTATGACTGACACGGAATCGTGTGCAAGGCAGATAGACGGACAGTGTGACTGCTTATTGCCTATTCCTTCAAAGGGGGTATGCACACAGGCGTCCCCGCTCTACGGAATTGTTATCAGCGCTCATTGAAGCCTTGCAGTGAGCAGACTGTGGGGCATGCTCCGAGTTTCCGTTCCACACTATAATGCCTGAATAGAAGCTGGTACACATTTGCTTCGCATGACAAATGTGAGCTTTTGTGAGATTGACCTGTCGTTCTAGTGATGATAAACAGGACAAGTGTCAATGGGTTCGGTACATCAATCAGGTTGACCATAATCCTGTGCATTAATTATCGCCAGTTCTGCTAACGTCCGGCGTTATTGCAGTGTCTGCAGGTCGTTAATCGTATGGTTGTCTTTGTTCCTTATATGCCTTGCCTCACGGCTCTGATGTTTGATGTTTGTAATACAATTCATACGGGTGGCATGCTGTTCTGGTACATTATATGACAAAAAACAACATACATACATTTATAAGAACCTCGTTCTATGAAAACTTAGTTTATTTCAAGTTTGAACAGTGTCGTTCCAGACTAGACTGTGCAGTGCGCACACGTTATTAAGAGACGACACTTTCTGGCTTAACTGGATTTCCGTTTAGAAAAGACTTTTTTTCTTTAAAGCTGACATTGTCGACCCTGATTAGTTTGTTCGGACTCCACAGACTAACTATGGATGTCATTTTACGCACATGCATTAAGCAAAGCATTCTCAAGAATTTATAATACTCTGATCCCTACTTTGGAGAGTTCATCAGGTAGACCAAAATGACATTGAGTACTGGTTCTACCCAGGAAAATTGGCCTCGAAGACGTTTAACGAGCATAAGGCTAGATTGGTCACTGTCTGCTCGGGTACTACTAACATGTACCCCGGGTACGCTTAAGTATACTTACATGTACCCCGGGTACGGTGAACATACTTAAACGTACCCGGTCGATATTAAACTGTACTCGAGTTGTATTCCCGCCCAAAATCCGCTGTTGTAAAATGCGCAACATATTACCGTAAAACGATATTGTTTATCTTAAACAAACTTCTCTTTTAACAAAACTGCATCAACAAGCTTTTTGAGTATGAGTTTCGATAATATAGAGGCCATTAAACATAAAATTTGACATAAATGTCAACATAATTTTTTTTTTAAGCCGACAACGACGGAGTTAGCGTTAAAATTAGTATATTTGCGTTATCCGGGGTACATGTAAGTATACTTAAGAGTACCCGAGGTGCATGTAAGTAGTACCCGAGCCGACAATGACCAATCGGGCTTAAATAAGGCTATATTTTTTTGCTGCAATCGAGTTAAAATATCGTTTAAACTAATAGTATCCCCTTCACTGTGAGCGAGTATTGCTTGATTTCAGGTTAATTTCGATGCGCCTTTTTAATTGTTTGCTTTGTTCCAAGATGGTGACCGGCTTTTCATTGTGACTTCTGTTTTGTATGTGTTGCCCTGTATTTTAGGACCCATCTGTCTGATAATTTGTTTAAGTCACGCGCTGTTTGAAAAGATTATTTCTATTTTCTTAACCTTTTGAATGGGAACAATCTGTTGATTATGTTTTGAACGATTGAGTATCAAAGGTTTCAATAGGGGTTTGAGTTTTTATTTCACCAAAGTTTATTTGGGTAGTTTCGGGTGTTATGTTTGGTTCTAGATACGTGTCATGCATGCGCAGTAATACCGCTTCCGGTTAAACAACTGTTAATTTTGTAAACATTTACTTAACTTTGCCAGTCACTGGCAATAAGAAAACATATCTTATGCGATGTTTAAAAACTTAAAAAAGAAATTAGAGCAAGGCGTGAGTCAATCGCCGCTCAAAGGAGCTCTTACGTCTGCTTCCAGAGTAAGCGTTGCAGTGATTTAGTGGGTGGGGTATCGTTTTGGACGCAACTGTACCGATTTTCGGAGCACGTCCATCCGAATTGTGCACTTCATTATTGTCTATAATATATTCATCAAAGCATGTCAGAGAACTCTGATAAAGACAGAATTTCGAAAATATTTTAGTGTGTTGTCAGACATGTGTTCTCATGTTGATTAATTTGAAGTATATCAACTAAAATACCATTTAGACATTTTGATTTCTGTCATAGTTTTTCTGTAAAACTTAAAGCACGGTCCCTCTAAAAAGGTGTATGACTGATATCTATGGATATGAACCAAAAGACCAAGTATGAATGAATAAAGGCAATTTTAATGCTTGTTCTGTTATGTTTTGAAAAGACACACACTGTTTATCAGTGTTCCATCAGAGTTAGGAGTCCTTTGGACCCTCTTGTCTTCAAATTTAGGAGTCTTGAACAATTTCATTGCAGGGTTCCCGCTGTTGATCGCCACTGGATTTTGGCGACAAATGTTTGCAAATGGCGATTTTACGAAAATCTGTATTTTTTCTGCTTAATATTTCCTTAAAATGACAAACGACACTCTGTTTACCAGACGCTTTGCGGCAGTGGTTTACTAACGACTCGCCCCCTTAACGACTCGCCCCACTTTTTATAAAGACTCGCCCCACTTTTATAACGACTCGCCCCACATGTATAACGACTCGCCCCACATAGATAACGACTCGCCCCATCATTACTTATATGGTAGGATTTTTATTTAATTTCGATTATATTGTGTTTTAAGTCGGTAAAAACTGGTGGGGTATTGAAAAAATATCTTAAGATTTGGCAAATTAGACGTTTCAGGGGACAAAAATACCACTCGTCCGCTCGTATTGACGAGTGAAATCTTGACAGGACGAGTGGATTTTCTTGAAGCTCTCTTCCTACAGGACGAGTGAAAATAAGCTGATAATAAAATATGTATTTACTGACAAGTAAGACTCGTTTTCATTAAATAAAATCATTTTCTTAAATCATATCTATTCCGAAAGTAGAACGCGAATGAACCGGAAATTGTAATTGTAAATTTCATACAGCAGGTGCTCGTTGTTATGCAAAACTGTGTCCCGAGTAAATATTGACTTTTAGGTGTAAATTTTGCGCGTCCATGTTGACAGGGAACCATCCGACTGCATTCACTGTAAGTATTGATTTTTAAAGAAAAGACTTTTTTTCTTTAAAGCTGACATTGTCGACCCTGATTAGTTTGTTCGGACTCCACAGACTAACTATGGATGTCATTTTACGCACATGCATTAAGCAAAGCATTCTCAAGAATTTATAATACTCTGATCCCTACTTTGGAGAGTTCATCAGGTAGACCAAAATGACATTGAGTACTGGTTCTACCCAGGAAAATTGGCCTCGAAGACGTTTAACGAGCATAAGGCTAGATTGGTCACTGTCTGCTCGGGTACTACTAACATGTACCCCGGGTACGCTTAAGTATACTTACATGTACCCCGGGTACGGTGAACATACTTAAACGTACCCGGTCGATATTAAACTGTACTCGAGTTGTATTCCCGCCCAAAATCCGCTGTTGTAAAATGCGCAACATATTACCGTAAAACGATATTGTTTATCTTAAACAAACTTCTCTTTTAACAAAACTGCATCAACAAGCTTTTTGAGTATGAGTTTCGATAATATAGAGGCCATTAAACATAAAATTTGACATAAATGTCAACATAATTTTTTTTTTAAGCCGACAACGACGGAGTTAGCGTTAAAATTAGTATATTTGCGTTATCCGGGGTACATGTAAGTATACTTAAGAGTACCCGAGGTGCATGTAAGTAGTACCCGAGCCGACAATGACCAATCGGGCTTAAATAAGGCTATATTTTTTTGCTGCAATCGAGTTAAAATATCGTTAAACTAATAGTATCCCCTTCACTGTGAGCGAGTATTGCTTGATTTCAGGTTAATTTCGATGCGCCTTTTTAATTGTTTGCTTTGTTCCAAGATGGTGACCGGCTTTTCATTGTGACTTCTGTTTTGTATGTGTTGCCCTGTATTTTAGGACCCATCTGTCTGATAATTTGTTTAAGTCACGCGCTGTTTGAAAAGATTATTTCTATTTTCTTAACCTTTTGAATGGGAACAATCTGTTGATTATGTTTTGAACGATTGAGTATCAAAGGTTTCAATAGGGGTTTGAGTTTTTATTTCACCAAAGTTTATTTGGGTAGTTTCGGGTGTTATGTTTGGTTCTAGATACGTGTCATGCATGCGCAGTAATACCGCTTCCGGTTAAACAACTGTTAATTTTGTAAACATTTACTTAACTTTGCCAGTCACTGGCAATAAGAAAACATATCTTATGCGATGTTTAAAAACTTAAAAAAGAAATTAGAGCAAGGCGTGAGTCAATCGCCGCTCAAAGGAGCTCTTACGTCTGCTTCCAGAGTAAGCGTTGCAGTGATTTAGTGGGTGGGGTATCGTTTTGGACGCAACTGTACCGATTTTCGGAGCACGTCCATCCGAATTGTGCACTTCATTATTGTCTATAATATATTCATCAAAGCATGTCAGAGAACTCTGATAAAGACAGAATTTCGAAAATATTTTAGTGTGTTGTCAGACATGTGTTCTCATGTTGATTAATTTGAAGTATATCAACTAAAATACCATTTAGACATTTTGATTTCTGTCATAGTTTTTCTGTAAAACTTAAAGCACGGTCCCTCTAAAAAGGTGTATGACTGATATCTATGGATATGAACCAAAAGACCAAGTATGAATGAATAAAGGCAATTTTAATGCTTGTTCTGTTATGTTTTGAAAAGACACACACTGTTTATCAGTGTTCCATCAGAGTTAGGAGTCCTTTGGACCCTCTTGTCTTCAAATTTAGGAGTCTTGAACAATTTCATTGCAGGGTTCCCGCTGTTGATCGCCACTGGATTTTGGC
Source organism: Dreissena polymorpha (assembly GCF_020536995.1). Taxonomy (NCBI): domain Eukaryota; kingdom Metazoa; phylum Mollusca; class Bivalvia; order Myida; family Dreissenidae; genus Dreissena; species Dreissena polymorpha. Next base: position 178,075,563 of record NC_068355.1, on the reverse strand, counting down.
GACAAATGTTTGCAAATGGCGATTTTACGAAAATCTGTATTTTTTCTGCTTAATATTTCCTTAAAATGACAAACGACACTCTGTTTACCAGACGCTTTGCGGCAGTGGTTTACTAACGACTCGCCCCCTTAACGACTCGCCCCACTTTTTATAAAGACTCGCCCCACTTTTATAACGACTCGCCCCACATGTATAACGACTCGCCCCACATAGATAACGACTCGCCCCATCATTACTTATATGGTAGGATTTTTATTTAATTTCGATTATATTGTGTTTTAAGTCGGTAAAAACTGGTGGGGTATTGAAAAAATATCTTAAGATTTGGCAAATTAGACGTTTCAGGGGACAAAAATACCACTCGTCCGCTCGTATTGACGAGTGAAATCTTGACAGGACGAGTGGATTTTCTTGAAGCTCTCTTCCTACAGGACGAGTGAAAATAAGCTGATAATAAAATATGTATTTACTGACAAGTAAGACTCGTTTTCATTAAATAAAATCATTTTCTTAAATCATATCTATTCCGAAAGTAGAACGCGAATGAACCGGAAATTGTAATTGTAAATTTCATACAGCAGGTGCTCGTTGTTATGCAAAACTGTGTCCCGAGTAAATATTGACTTTTAGGTGTAAATTTTGCGCGTCCATGTTGACAGGGAACCATCCGACTGCATTCACTGTAAGTATTGATTTTTAAAGAATTATTTAACCCCGAAGAACGGCTTTAAATCAGTCTGAATATCGTCAGAAAAGGACTGACAAACGAACGTTCTTTAAAGTTGGCGGGAGCGATGTTCAAACGTCCGAAACGGAAAGCACACGAGCATTAGAAAAAAGGAAAACACAAAATTTTCCTCATTTATTAATTTGTGTTTCTCATAAATAAAGTAACTTATTTCACTGCTTTTGTGATCAGCTGGCATGAATAACTGAGTAAGCAGCATTTTAGCAATGATATAAGAAACTTTATTAGTCATATCAGCCCTTTGCAATCTTTATTTCACACATATTTGAAGGACAAGATCATGTGTTTGCAGGACGAGTGAAAATTTTCATGCACTTGTCCTGCAGGTCGAGTGCAGTTTAGAAATATTTTTGTCCCCTGCGTTTGATGAAATTTGTTAAAATGCTTTACTTTAACTTTCACCTTTTTCAGGAACTTTCAACAGAAACTGGAATACTGTATCGCATCCTGCATGATATGTTCAAGATTTCTACACCTGGAATTTTATCAACTCTTGCAATTAATATTATGCGTTACCACAGTAACATAACTATGTTTTTGCGTATATAATATATAACGACTCACCCCATCATTTTTATTGTTACATTTTTAGCATCTGTGTTAAATATAAACAGTACAGATGAATAGAAAGAGAGATATATAAGAAAAACTTTACGCAGTCTGTATAATAATATCAATACATTGAATTAATAAGAAAAGTTTACAAAAAGACAGTAATACATCAGTAATCAATATAATTATATATTAATATTATCAACATTGAATTTATGAAAATGATTTTATTCAAACGTTTTATTCATAACAAATTTAAACACTATTTACACAAACAACAACAACAACAGCAACAACTACTATTTACACAGGTCCGTACATGGCTGAACACAAGTCCAGCAGCTGACAAGTTGAGATGGAACGCTCGTTGTATCTTTTCCACACTCCCCAGAGCTTCCCCTGTACCTGAAGTGTCTCTTTATTCTGATGTCTCCTCAACTTTCTCTCTCTCACTAACCGCACATGTGTATTCAGCAGCTTCGCCTCTTCACACAACAGTTGAACCAACAAGAAAAAGGGGAGATTCCCTTTCTTCGCACGTCGGTTCAGGCGATGAGCCAAGCCCTCGCAGTCGTTGTTGGTGCGTATGGACCGACCGAATATGCACCAACTATCAATAGGCCACAGTGGGTTTGTCATCCACGTCCGTTCTAGGTAGTCAAAGTATCTGTCCGTCGCGTCAGTGTCCGATTTCGCCCGTAATGTGTCGAAAGCAGGTTCATATATATTATATATAGGTAAACAATGCTGCGCTGCAAATACAGAGTACAAAGTTTATTCAATCTCTGATATACATAGACTATAATATAAGCATAGATAACAAGAGAAAAACAATTTTTCGAATTATCAATTTAAAATAATAGTATACTATAATCATGTATACATCTTTAAATACTAAACTCCGCAGTGGCACGTATTACTCAATTAAAGTTAGAACCATTAAAATAATTTAACAAATCGTAGAATTAATTGATTTATCACAAATGGTTTTTTGTTTATTTGAAACCATTGCAAATTTTCCGCGATAATTGTTCACACCTACAAATTAAAAGAACCGCCATTTAATTAGCATTTAATGTTTATTTGAAACCATTGAAAACTTTCCGCGCTAATTGTTCACACCAAAATTTAAAAGAAACGCCATTTGATTAGCATTTTAAAGTAAAGATTGTGTGAAAAACACAAAAGGACTGATATGCATTTTTATTATATGAAAAAATATTTTTAAAACGTGTGTTGTGTATTCAGATCAACAGGTAATAAATAGGTAGATTTAAGATTATAATGGTAATTTTAAAATTATAAATAAAAAATTATCTTACAGATGAATGGTGTCCGTAAAACCGTAAAATTCCTGCAAAAAATAAATTTCGGCAAAGACCTTTTTTCATTTTTCTTACCTTTCAATACCCATATAAATGAAAATATCTTTACCACGAAGCAAGGTATTCACGCTTTCGCGATTATGACACGTGTATTGTTGATGGTCATCACCCGCCCGCTGTAATGTACCTGTCAATTATGTTGTTAATTCATCGGTCTCCTTTATAACGATAATCCCTAAATTCTTGAGTAATTTAACCTGGGAATCTTTAATTGTCGATATGATCTTAGCCTTTGCTTCTTTTTATAAATATAAAGGAAAGTATGACATGAGACAAATGCGCCGATATCCAATAGTCTTGCTTTATGATAATATTTTCACTGAACAAAGATGTAAAAATACATCATAAAATAAAAATTATTACTTTTCAGAATATGCCTGCAATAGACGTATATAAGGTCAGGTTTTAGGCAAAAAACCGCTGAACGATGGTTATCAAACAATGTCAAACCTTAAATTCATATTATAAATTGATTTCATTTATATTACCATATATAATATAACATTTTATTTTGATAGGGCGGGTCGTTATATATGTGGGGCAAGTCGTTATACATGTGGGGCGAGTCGTTATAAAAAGTAGGGCGAGTCGTTATGGGGCGAGTCGTTAAGGGGGCGAGTCGTTACATTACCGCGGCAGTGGTCATACAATCAATTTCAGTTATGTAAGCGATACTGGCATCATACTGCCCAAATCGATGGAGCATGCGACTATCGCAAAGTGGCATGTAATGGTTATAATTGAGATGATATGGGTTGTTGTTTCAAGTTATCTAAATTGGGCGTCAGTTTTATTGCTTCAGAGATAAGGCAACATTGAAATATACCGACTATACTTGAATGTGAAGTGTTTGTCACAGTGTACAAAGCCCATTCAAGACCACAACAATCAAAAAGGTAAGTATCGATTGTTTTTAGCAAAATCTTTTTAACTATAGGAAATAATTAAACATTGTACATGTTTGGTTCTATTTAAACGTGACATGATATTTTTGTTTTACTCGTCAAAATGCAAGTTCAGAGTGTATTACGTCTTTAAGAAAGTGAACGTTAGATTCTGAAAATGTTGAGACTCATTAAAAAATGCAAACTGTCCCCCAGTCATAACATTCACCAGCTAACAAAAATAAACAACAAAGACAGTTGTTAATCAGAATTTCCTTGCCTTCAATATGATTTCCAACACACAAGCTATGCTGTGTGAACTCTTTATATCCTCAAAAATAATCAATTCATTCACCACAGGATGTACTGTTTTATAAAAGGAAAATCAATTTGACATTTCATATACACAAATGCTTATTTTATTTGACTGTGTTGTGTTATGGACTCTGTGTAGTAGGCAGAGATCATATTATTTTCGGTTTTGTCGGTCCTAGACCGATTGGGGTCATGAAAGATCGATTGAAAATCCCAAACAGTCGGTCCGATTCTGTTTGCTATTAAAATTCCCATGTCATGAAATCGATTACACAGTGTACATGCTAACACACCCTAATGACATTCTTATCTCGATTAGGTGTGATAAACCATTTGCTGCAGTCTCTAAACCGGTCAGGACCTGTTTATTGCACGTCAGGCCAAGAATCAAAATCTTGTGAACAGCGGATTAAAGACGCATCCAAAAAGACGCGTCTGAATGCACGCGCTGTAACTAAACAAAACATGCTGAAACATTTTCCACCAGCGTAATAATCGGGTAATATAATTATGAATGAAAATTGCGGATCTGATCGACAGAACAGCCGAAAGTTATTTTTATGCGCGGAACTTCACATAAAATAGTACATAAGAAAAATAATATACATTGAATAAATCTTTAGTAAAAGCGTGTTAGAATCAAAATAATTCGTGTACTTTATACTTTGTTGTTGAATAACTCACGACCGGAAAATTAGATGCGTGGTTACAAATGCTTCGCTCTCGTGATTAAATCCCTACGCATCTAAACTATCGCCCGTGGGTTATTTGACAACAAATTATTTCTTAATTATTTGGTGTGTTCTTGTCAGTAGCCAACCTACGCACAGACATTTGTTTGGTTCAGTGCATGTTTGTAAGCTATTATCGAGTCGAAAACAATTTAAATCATCGGTATAGACTTACACAGATTAATAATATTGACAACGATAAAAAAGTCTGATAAAACAGCACACGAAACAACAATGAAATACCAAATGATAAAACCAGTTGAGAAAACTCGTTCCATTTAAAAAAATGCCTAAGGGAATTTTACTTGTACATGTATTAAACCACCTTCATGAATGGCAAAATCAATGGTATATATTTTAAAGTAATTTGTCATGATTTCGGATACTCATCCCCATTTATATCCGGACCGATTGATGTTGCGGGAAAATATGATCCCTGGTAGTAGGTCATATGCTCGAACGCATTTATATTATTTATATGCTACATACATGTATTATTTGATTACTATTAGTATTATATTTCCATTTTTGTATTTTCAGATTACCAGAAAGCTGCGGAAGCACCCAAACTGTGGCAACATATACAGGCTGCTAAGAACGTGTCAATCAACAAGACTTACAAGTCATTGAATGTGCCTTTATTAAATAAACTTGTTAAATGTGTTGTCATTATTAATAATACATGTACTGTTATTAAATCAATGTATTTGTAAAATGTTCAGTTTTTGTTTGTATTATAATAACATGATCTTCATTACCCCAATGAAGCCCCAGTGTGGCGACAACTTTTTGAATTTGGCGAAAGTAAATGGCGACAACTTTTTAAAGCCCAGAGGGAACCCTGCATTGAGTCCAAAAAATAAAAAACTTTTTATATATACCTTTATAGATATATTTAAATTTAAATATATTTTTTAATGATATTCTTAAAAGCATGAAACAGGTTGTATTTTTTGTAGCTGCAACAGTATTACATCATGACATCAGTGCTCCAGCTAGGATTTGAAAAGGGCGGGGGGGGGGGGGCTTTTTTGTCAAAAGGGCACTTTTGACGCGCAGTATTTTGTCAAAAGGGCACTTTGGACGTGCAGTATTTTGTCAAAAGGGCACGTTCGAGCACGCGGGTGTTTCTGGACTGCTTCCTATTGCATGTTAATTTATATGTTATAAATAATTGTATTATTCCCATTATTATTAAACCATTCAAATATAATGTCTACAATGAGGATTAAAGTAATTACAATGTAATAAGAGATTTATGAATTATCATATAATGTAAAAAAAAAAATGTTTTTTTTTTTAGGGGGGTGGGCAGGGCGGAGGTTCGGGAGGGCAGGGCAGGGCGCCCTTCGATTTAGGCCTAGCTGGAGCACTGTGACATGTACGTTTGTCTTTATGCCTGTTTGCCTCTTCCTTTCTACTACCGGCAATATGACCAATTGAACATCATGACATGTATGTTTGTCTTTATGCCTGTTTGCCTCTTCCTTTCTACTACCGGCAATATGACCAATTGAACATCAGTCTTAGATTTGACCTCCCGCTTATGAACTTTCCAATCTTGTAATATGAGGAGCAAAAAGAAGAAGTCATTCTTTTTTTTGTAATTTTTGTACTTAAGCCACTTAAATAACGCCCTCCAGGAAATTAGGAAAGATCTTTCTTGTTTACCTTCATTTACTCAATCTCAGATAAATTGTTGCTGTTAAATTTATTTACTGTTTAGAAAATAATCCATGTTCAAAGTTGTTAATTTAAACGATCAAATTCATGACAAATCATATGACCCAAATACAGGTAGAAAGTACAATATCGCAAGTTGTTTTCTGAGTTAGTTTGGCGAAAGCAAGTATACTCTAGCAAAAATATCCTAGAACAGGACAGCAACAATTCCGTTGATTCGGAGTTTTAAAATTGTCCATTATTGTTACACACGGCTTATCACATGGAACCAAAAAACACTATTAGATTGTTTTGTGTTTGTTGATGCCTTTAAGCCAAATTATTAGTATTATGAGGAGCAAAAAGAAGAAGTCATTCTTTTTTTGTAATTTGTGTACTTAAGCCACATAAATAACGCCCTCCAGGAAATTAGGAAAGATCTTTCTTGTTTACTTTCATAAGCCTTCATTTACTCAATCTCAGAAATTTTTTATTGGAGGCGTTTAGCTGTCCAGAAAACAATCCATGTTCAAAGTTGATATTTAAAATAATCAAATTTATGACAAATCGTATGACCCAAATACAGCTAGAAAGTACCATATTGCAAGTTCTCTTCTTCTGAGTAAGTTTGGCGAAAGCAAGTATACCCTAGCAAAAATATCCTAGAACAGGACAGCAACAATTCCGTTGATTCGGAGTTTTAAAATTGTCCATTATTGTTACACACGGCTTATCACATGGAACAAAAAAACACTATTAGATTGTTTTGTGTTTGTTGATGCCTTTAAGCCAAATTATTAGTGGTGTATTTTTCCCATTTGCAAAGTCAGGGCATTCTGATTTCCCAAAATGCATAAGTAAATCAATGGATGTTTTTATATTCCAAAGAAGAATTTGAAGGAGTCTTACGAACTTCCTTGACACAAAACAAAAGGAGTCTTGAGTATCAGTTCCATGAGTCTCGGGCTACCAGACTCCCATTAGTGTTGAATGTTGTTTAACCCTTTGCATGCTGGGAAATTTGTCGTCTGCTAAAATGTCGTCTGCTGAATTTCTAAAATTAGCATTTTCTTCGAATTTTTTTCAAAGAATACTATCAGAATAGCAAACAGTTTGGATCCAGATGAGACGCCATGTTCTGTGGCGTCTTATCTGGATCCAAACTGTTTGCAAAGGCCTTCAAAATTCGGTTCCAGCACTGAAAGAGATAATGAAAAATACACAATGTGTGTTACATCTGTTGATTCTGTTTCAAAGTTGCCCCTTTTATTAGACATGGCATGTGAAGTCTAAAAGTTGTGCTCTGGCCAGTCAGTCATTTTGGTGGATATGAATTTGGAGATACAACAATAAAAATGTCAAGAAAAACACGAAAATTTTCAGTCGTACCAGTATATTAAATGTATTTTTATTCACAGGACATGCTCATATAAAAAAGTAAGAACAGAAAAAGTCTTAATCAGTTTAATATTCTCTCTTTTTTGTCAATATTGCAGATATGAGTCATGTACAAAGGTCAGTCCTAATCCACAAGACAGCTCTGTTGAAACTTAACCCCTTAATGGCCTACACAAAACACAAAAATGATCCCTTATTTTTTATGTAAAAGTGCCACTTTATAGTCCAAATAATCCTTGTATATCTTAATGAGTCAGTCCTACCCCACAAGACATCTTTGTTTAAAATAATCATGGCTAACATGTTAAAGATGTGTTGATTGTGAAAAACAAAAATTTTGATCTCTTTTTTTATGCCCCCCTTTGAAGAAGAGGGGGTATATTGCTTTGCTCACGTCGGTCGGTCGGTCTGTCGGTCAGTCCGTCCACCAGGTGGTTGTCAGACGATAACTCAAGAACCCTTGGGCCTAGGATCATGAAACTTCATAGGTACATTGATCATGACTCGCAGATGACCCCTATTGATTTTGAGGTCACTAGGTCAAAGGTCAAGGTCACGGTGACCAGAAATAGTAAAATGGTTTTTGAATGATAACTCAAGAACGCATACGCCTAGGATCATGAAACTTCATGGGTAGATTGATCATGACTTGCAGATGACCCCTATTGATTTTGAGGTCACTAGGGCAAAGGTCAAGGTCACGGTGACCCGAAATAGTAAAATGGTTTCCGGATGATAACTCAAGAACGCATACGCCTAGGATCATGAAACTTCATGGGTAGATTGATCATGACTCGCAGATGACCCCTATTGATTTTGAGGTCACTAGGTCAAAAGTAAAGGTCACGGTGACCCGAAATAGTAAAATGGTTTTCGGATGATAACTCAAGAACGCATACGCCTAGGATCATGAAACTTCATAGGTAGATTGATCATGACTTGCAGATTACCCCTATTGATTTTGAGGTCACAAGGTCAAAGGACAAGGTCACGGTGACCCGAAATAGTAAAATGATTTTCGGATGATAACTCAAGAACGCTTTTGCCTAGGATCATGACACTTCATAGGTACATTGATCGTGACCCGCAGATGACCCCTATTGATTTTCAGGTCACTAGGTCAAAGGTCAAGGTCACAGTGACAAAAATCAGATTCACACAATGGCTGCCACTACAACGGACAGCCCATATGGGGGGCATGCATGTTTTACAAACAGCCCTTGTTTAATTCAAAGTTCCACTTTTCCAAATAATCCTTGTATATCTCAATCTGAGGAAAGATTACTCAGGCTCAAAAACAATTTGATTGCACTTTCAAAAAGTTGTTGCCATTATTTTGCAATGATATTGATCATGATTCAATCAGTCTCTATTTAATTAAACATATTCTTCTTTCCTATTGTTTCATCCATTCCTATAGAATCCACAACCCACCTTACTTGGGAAATTATGACATACCTCTGATTAAACTTGAGTTATTTATCATTATTTAGAAAATGTTATCACATTGATGTTTTTTTTCCTTCAAAAAATGTTTATTTTACATTTGGTTTGAGAAAAAATTATCAATTTTTTGGCAGATCCACACTACCTTCCAAATATATAATGCCAAGTTTCTGAAGCAAAGTAATTTCTTATTAATTTACTTTTTTTTAATGTTACACTGAATGTTATACTACGAAATTTTAATTGCAATTTCAAAATGCATGTTATTAAATTATTAATGCACAGTGTGGAAGAAAACAGTATTCATGCAGTTATTGGAATTATGCAAGTTTCCCAGTATATACATGTACTTTAAACGGGACATAAATGTGAACGGTACATAAATTTTAACATTGCACTAGATGAAGCAATAAAATTATTATTATTTGTAGGAAATTTATTTTCTTTGATTTTGTGGGTTTACTGATACATAAATTTAACTTAAACACATTGTAAAATGACAGACACAAATTCTTCTTTTTTTCCCCAAACAGAAATAATAAATTTACGTGTCCACGAAAAACCACTAAATTTCATGTAGACATAGACATTATACTGAGTTTACAGTATGAAATGCAAAAAGTTAAATGTTGATTTAGTAAATAAGTGTTCTTACAACTTGTTGAATCATTAAAAATAGGGAATGATACTACAGGAAAAAACAATAAGGCAATAAGGTAAATGTATAATGAGATTATATTTGTAAATCAGAGTAGGTTTTGGGGAAAATTTCTACAAATCACAAGTCATCTGTTTAAACACGATACCTTTATTGCCACAAGGTTAAAATTTGTTCATAAATGAAGTAAATAAATTAAGTCAGGTAATCTATTTTGAGCCTTGTCAAACATACATGCTGTAAAATATATGTTTAACTTAACAGTTACTAGAAGACAAGATCAAAGATGGTGACCCACCACTCGCGGAAAGCACACCAAAGAAGAAAGCAGGCTCTGAGGACAGTAACCAGTTCAGCAGTTCTGATGTGTCTGGCTATGCTACGGCTAACCAGTCTGTGGAAGGAAGCCCGGCAAATGTGCCTACGGGGCAGCTGATTGATATTCCCCTGCATTCACCAAACAATCAGGTGATGTATTGTTAGATATACCCCTCCATGAACCAAACAGTCAGGTGAAGTAGTGTAAGATATACCCCTCTAATCTCAGAACAATCAGGTTAAGTAGTGTTAGGTATTTCCCTTCATTCACCGAACAGTTAGGTGCAGTAGTGTAAGATAAACCTCTCCATTCTCAGAACAATCAGGTTAAGTACATAGTGTTAGATATTCCCCTTCATTCACCGAACAGTCAGGTGAAGTAGTGTAAGATATACCCATCCATTCTCAGAACAATCAGGTGAAGTAGTGTAAGATAAACCCCTCCATTCTCAGAACAATCAGGTGAAGTAGTGTAAGATAAACCTCTCCATTCTCAGAACAATCCGGTGAAGTAGTGTTAGATATTCCCCTTCATTCACCGAACAGTCAGGTGAAGTATTGTTAGATATACCCCTCCATTCTCAGAACAATCAGGTTAAGTAGTGTTAGGTATTTTGCTCCATTCACCGAACAATCAGGTGAAGTAGTGTAAGATATACCCCTCCATTCTCAGAACAGTCCGGTGAAGTAGTGTAAGATATACCCCTCCATTCACCGAACAATCAGGTGAAGTAATGTAAGATAAACCCCTGCATTCTCAGAACAGTCGGGTTAAGTAGTGTTAGGTATTTCCCTTCATTCACCGAACAATCAGGTGAAGTAGTGCTGTGCAATCAGGTGAAATACATGCAGTGTTAGATATTACCCTCTATGAACCAAACAATCGTGTGGTGGTTAATCCAGAAGGTCAGATGGGCATGGCACTTGACTCCTTACATTCTCACATTAGGCTTATTGAAACACTCCTGAGACCGTAACCAAAGTAGAACCAGTACATGGTATTGAAACCCTCCTGAGACCGTAACCAAAGTAGAACCAGTACATGGTATTGAAATGCTCCTGAGACCGTAACCAAAGTAGCACCAGTACATGGTATTGAAACGCTCCTGAGACCGTAACCAAAGTAGAACCAGTACATGGTATTGAAACGCTCCTGAGACCGTAACCAAAGTAGAACCAGTACATGGTATTGAAACACTCCTGAGACCGTAACCAAAGTAGAACCAGTACATGGTATTGAAACGCTCCTGAGACCGTAACCAAAGTAGAACCAGTACATGGTATTGAAATGCTCCTGAGACCGTTACCAAAGTAGAACCAGTACATGGTATTGAAATGCTCCTGAGACCGTTACCAAAGTAGAACCAGTACATGGTATTGAAACGCTCCTGAGACCGTAACCAAAGTAGAACCAGTACATGGTATTGAAATGCTCCTGAGACCGTTACCAAAGTAGAACCAGTACATGGTATTGAAATGCTCCTGAGACCGTTACCAAAGTAGAACCAGTACATGGTATTGAAATGCTCCTGAGACTGTTACCAAAGTAGAACCAGTACATGGTATTGAAATGCTCCTGAGACTGTTACCCAAAGTAGAACGAGTACATGGTATTGAAACGCTCCTGAGACCGTTACCAAAGTAGAACCAGTACATGGTATTGAAATGCTCCTGAGACCGTTACCAATGTAGAACCAGTACATGGTATTGAAACGCTCCTGAGGCGGTAACCAAAGTAGAACCAGTACATGGTATTGAAACGCTCCTGAGACCGTTACCAAAGAAGAACGAGTACATGGTATTGAAATGCTCCCGAGACCGTTACCAAAGTAGAACCAGTACATGGTATTAAAATGCTCCTGAGACCTTTACCAAGGTAGAACCAGTACATGGTATTGAAACGCTCCTGAGACCGTTACCAAGGTAGAACCAGTACATGGTATTGAAACGCTCCTGAGGCGGTAACCAAAGTAGAACCAGTACATGGTATTGAAATGCTCCTGAGGCGGTAACCAAGGTAGAACCAGTTCATGGTATTGAAACGCTCCTGAGACCGTTACCAAAGTAGAACCGGTACAGGGTATTGAAACGCTCCTAAGACCGTTACCAAGGTAGAACCAGTACATAGTATTACAACGCTCCTAAGACCGTTTCCAAGGTAAAACCAGTACGGGGGATAAAAAACATGCTCCCACAAAGGGCTATTGAACCCGTGACCGCCTCTTAAGATAAAAAGCATAATGCTATACAACAACGACCTCTACTAAAAATATTAATAACATAGTATTAATAATGGTTGATTTCAGACAGAGGCAGGTGATGTCACACCCCGGGCCTCTCGTTCCCGCACTTCCTCCATCAGCTCCATGACGAGTGAAGGGTCGTTCTTCACCAACATGAGCTTCAGTAACATGCAGTACAACCTCCCGTCTGACCTGGAGTCAGAGATGGATGAGAGCGGGACGGACCTGAACACTGTCTCGAAGGAGGACCTGTACCACTATATACAAAAATACCAGAGACGAGCCACAAGGTACTCTTAACCCTTTGCATGCTGGGAAATTTGTCATCTGCTAAAATTTTGTCTGCTGAATTTCTAAAATTAGCTTTTTCTTCGATTTTTTTCAAAGAAAAGAATAGCAAACAGTTTGGATCCTGATGAGACGGCCTTTAAAATTTGGTTCCAGCACTGAAAGAGTTAAACATTTCCCACTCAGAAGCAAAGTGGAAATGGCTATGTGCAAACAGCAGTAAAACCAGAACAGCCTGCGAGTAACTCGCAGTCTGTTCAGGTTTTATGCTGTTTGCTGCTCATAAGTTTCGAAGGGTTGGAAATGAAGCCTTTATAACTTGAATTTAATATGAATGGTCTTTAATATTAAATTTAACTTTCTAAGTGATTACAAATGCGTCAAAGTACGTATCTAAGTGGTAAAGGGAGAAGCAGACTTTCAATTGTAATAAGAAATTTTATACAAATTGGATAGTGTGTGGATATATATATCAGTTGTGTTATGAGAAAACTGGGCATAATGCATGTGCGTAAGGTGTCGTCTCAGATTAGCCTGTGCAATCCACACATGCTAATCAGGGATGACACTTTCCGCTTTTATGACATTTTTACATTTAAATGAAGTCTCTTCTTAGTAAAAATCCAATTTAGGCGGAAAATGTCGTCCATGATTAGCCTGTGCGGACTGCACTGGCTTATCTGGGACAACACTTTACTCACATGCATTATGCCCAGTTTTTTCAGAACGCGACACATATGGTGATGCATTCAAGCATTCAAGCCTTGTTCTTGAATAAACGATCTTAATTCATGTGCGTAAAGTGTCGTCGCAGATTAGCGTGTGCAGTCCACACAGGCTTATCAGGGAGGACACTTTTGGCCTAGACTTGATTTTCCTTTAGAAGGGACTTCCTTTAAATGAAAAAAACACTTAAACGTGGAAAGTGTCATCCCTGATAAGCCTGTGGGGACTGCACAGGCTAATCTGGGATAAAAGTTCACACACATGCATTAAGCCCTGTTTTCCTAGAGCACTCTTCTATTATATTGGACTTTATGAAATTTCTTGTTTTTTTAAAAAGATGACTTTCACGGACATGAAAATTCTAGGATTTTAGAATTTTGATAAGGTTTTTTCAACTCATTTCAAATAAAGGACTTTTAAGGCAATTATTTGCAACTTGCCTCAAATGAAGGACCTCTGTTGATGTTACTGGAGTTTGGTATTGTTCATAATTGCACAGAGTATAGGGCTTTTGCGACATGATTGCATGACCTTTACATGTTCATTCCATTGTTCCCAGTATATATGAACAGCGTTTGTTAGAATTATTATTTTACTTCAGGCAATCCATTAGGTATATAAAGAAAGTGGGGGTGAATTCCTACCTTTCACTACCAAGATAATGATAACAATATTTCTAAGCATTTATTTGAACAGCGATTTGGGAAAACAGGGTTTAATGCATATTGGTAAATTGTTGTCCCAGACAAGCCTCTTCAGTCAAGTCCGCAAGTCTCTTCCAGCGCCCTCACACTACTTTGGGGGAAGGGGTCCGCTGCCCTTAGGAGGAAGAATTTTCCCCGCGTTTCCCTTTTTGGGGGATTTTTTTTACTTACTCTCTCATTATTACATTTGTACATTTTTGCACCATATTCATTGCATTTTTCATAATTTAGTATGTTTGCAAAGATTAAATTGAAATAGAATTGAGATTTAATAATCATGAGACACATCTTTCTATTAAAAAAAAAAAAAAAAAAATTTTTTTTTTTTTTTTTTTAGGGGGAATTTTTCCCCCCAACAGGGGAAAAAAGTATCCTTTTCAGGTGGGGGACTGCCGCCGAAATTCGGCGGCAGATTTAATAGATTGAGGGCCCTGTCTTCTGAATGAAAATCCAGTATACATGAGGCTAAATATGTGTTGTCACTGATTAGCCTGTGCAGTCCGGTATGACGTTAGAGCATGCATTAAACCCTATTTTCCTGAGAGCAACTCATATTTCAGCAATCACAGGGGCAGACTCTGATCTAACTGCAGAATCTCTTTTTTGTTGGAGAAATTTAGAAACCAAGTACTCATGATTTGTTTCACTATTTCGTCACAACATTCAATGTTTACACAAAAAAGGTTTTAGTGGTGGTTAACTTTCATTATTTTCACTGAAGACTTTATTCTGGTATTTTTAATGTATAGTGTCTTGTCGTATTTATAATTGATACTTTCCTGTCATATTTTAATTTTGACTGTCTTGTTGTAGAGCGTCTTGACATATTTCAGGTACAAATCCAAGTTCATGGACCTGGTGGCCGTATACAAAGACATGGTACAAGAACGAGACAAGTTCAAGGTACGCACGTGATAAAGTGAAGTTTTTTACCAGGTGTGTAACAATTCTTACCTATTAGCCCTACTCTGGGAACACAGGTTAAATGCATGTGCATAAAGTGTCGTCCACGATAAGCCTGTGCACTCCACACAGATAAGCCTGTGCACTCCACACAGATAAGCCTGTGCACTCCACACAGATAAGCCTGTGCACTCCACAACATAAGCCTGTGCACTCCACACAGATAAGCCTGTGCACTCCACACAGGTCCCAGATAAGCCTGCGCACTCCATACAGGCCCAGAAAAGCCTGTGCACTCCACACAGGTCCCATATAAGCCTGTGCACTCCACACAGATAAGCCTGTGCACTCCACACAGGTCTCAGAAAAGCCTGCGCACTCCACACAGGTCCCATATAAGCCTGCACACTCCACACAGGTCCCATATAAGCCTGCGCACTCCATACAGGCCCAGATAAGCCTGTGCACTCCACACAGGTCCCAGATAAGCCTGCGCACTCCACACAGGCTAATCAGCGGCAACACTTTGTGATTTTATAGAATTTTTCTTTTTGAAGGAAGTCTTTTCTATCCAAAAATCTAATCTAGGCTGAAAGCCTTGTTCCTGATAAGCTTGTGCTAATCTGGGAGGACTCTTAACGCATTTGCATAAAGCCCAGTTTAAAGAGAACAATGCTTTGTTGTAGAATGCTGTGACATTTCAGTAAACATTAACTCGGCTTTTCGTCGTATCTCAAAGCTTAAAGACTTAATTATGCCAGACCAGAAGGCTTATTTACTTATCGATGTCTTGCTCCATGAACTTAACTTTACTCTTACCTAGCAAAAATTATAGAGGGCTGTGACATTTTGTTTAGTTTAGTTTAAACCTCCTTATTTATGCTCAATTGCATCAAAAGCTGAAGGTTAATTGAAATGCTCGCAAGTCTTTTTCTTGGGTAGAACCAGTACTTGGTGTCTTTGGGTTAGATCTAAATGAAAGGATCAATTCCATGACCTTTCAGTCACTAATGGGACACCCTAACCACTACCCCACAATGACTTTAATGCTCTGTCATTTCAGTCGACGTTGACCCAAACTCAAGACCGGGCTTTCCGTCGTATCTCGGAGCTGAAAGAGCAGATTGCCCTGGACCAGCAGGCCAAGAGAGACCTTGAGGAGAACTATAACCTTGTCATAGAGGAGAAAGGAGAGTTTATAACAGTCCTTCAAAAACAGGTGAGACACATTTTAGAAAGTGGTTCTTTAGAAACAAGTGAGATAAAGTTTAGAAAGCAGTCCAACAGAAACAGGTGAGGTAAATTTTAAAGCATTTGTTCAGAACAGGTAGACAAATTTGAGATTCAATATAGCAACTCTAAAAGGATACAACTGGTTATTTCATAGCTTTTGTGAACGCTTTTGTCTGTTGAGGAAGAGATTCATGACAGTTCTCCAGAAAGAGGTCTAAGGTCTGTTGTTGCAAATTCAGCGACTGCAAAGGGATTCTATTGAATGTGCAACATTGACAATTCAAAATTTGAAATAGTCTCTGGGAAAATGGGGCTTCATACATGTGTTTAAAGTGTCATCCCAGATTAGCCTGTACAGACTGTCAGTAACAACCCTTTGCACTTTTATGAACTTGTTCGTTTTAAGGAAGTCTCTACAAAACGAACAAATCCCAAATCCAGTTGAGACAAAAAGTGCTGTCTCTGATGAGCCCCTGTGCGTTCTCCACAATCTAATCTTGGACGACACTTTACACACACATGCATTAAGCCCAGTTTTCCCAGAACACACATGCATTAAGCCCAGTTTTCACAGAACACACATGCATTAAGCCCAGTTTTCACAGAACACACATGCATTAAGCCCAGTTTTCCCAGAACACACATGCATTAAGCCCAGTTTTCACAGAAAACACATGCATTAAGCCCAGTTTTCCCAGAACATTACTGTTCTGTCTGTGACAGGTGGCACTCCTGAAAGAGGGAAAAGACATCCCACCAGAACTTCAGGATAGAATCCAGGCAGCAAGGGCCCAGCAGCTGCAACAACAACAACAACAACAGCAGCAACAACAACAGCAGTTAGAGGCAATGCCCTCGCAGCAGGCTGAACTGGCAGCATTGCAAGAAAAGGTGATTTTAACCCTTTACCACTCGGATGCGCACTTTGGAAGGGTTTGTAGTCCCTAAAAGGTCTAATTAAATTAACACCTCTCTTGCTATATGCAAGTTTTAATGGTTTCATATCCAAACCTAAGATACTGATAAGAAGCCATGCTGGTCATAGAGAATAATAGGTTAGTGTTGATTATAGATCAGGTTTATCATGCTAGGCTTAGAAAACAAAAAGCACAAGCCTTGTTTTCTTGTGCCTGGTACCGTGTCCCTGTTTGTTTTCTTGTGCCTGGTACTGTGCCCCTGTTTGTTTTCTTGTGCCTGGTACTGTGCCCATGTTTGTTTTCTTGTGCCTGGTACCGTGCCCCTGTTTTTTTTCTTGTGCCTGGTACCGTGCCCCTGTTAGTGCTGTTTTCTTGTGCCTGGTACTGTGCCCCTGTTCTTGTGCCTGGTACCATGCCCCTGTTTGTTTTCTTGTGCCTGGTACCGTGCCCCTGTTTGTTTTCTTGTGCCTGGTACCATGCCCCTGTTCTTTTCCTTGTAGTAACCATCTTAAAGTCACAACTTTAATTTAAAGTAATTTAAAGTATATTGTTAAAATTGTTTTGTTTTGAGTAATATCAAGATAAATCAAAGGGATATGTTTTACAACTAATATACTATCATATTATCTAAAACAAGCAAATTCGTTGAATTGATATCCCCCGCTAATATGCTTCTGGACACAAAAGTGTTATATTTGACACTCAAAGAAGCATTTTTTCAAGATACAAGGGCCATAACTCTGTTATTATCAGATGGTTTTACAATGCCATTTGGCGTGCATCATCCTATTATCCATATATATACTCATACGAAGTTTAATAAAATCCGCCAAAGCACTTCCAAGATATGGCTCCGGACGGACGGAAAGATGGACGGACAACGCCAAAACAATATCCCTCCGCCTATGGCGTGGGATAATAAAACATATTTATTCAGTATTTATTAAATATTCATAAACAAGTAGCTCAAAATATGTGTCTCAATTTGGTAATATAAAATAGTTTTTATTCAATTTGCAAACTATTGGAACCACACTGCGGGAAAATTGGGCTTAATGCATGTTCGTAAAGTGTCTTTCCAGTTTAGCCTGTTCAGATTGCGTAGGCGGATCAGGTACGAAATCTTCTGCACAAACTAGATATCCTTTAAAAAATGTTATCATGGACAAACTATGCAAATGCATTAAGCCATATTTTCCTAGATCACAACTCATTTCTTTTCTCTTTTTAGGTAAAACACCAGGAGGGGTTGTTGCAACGCTGCAAGGAGATCATAAAATCCAGCAAGGAGAAACAGGCGGCCATGCTGACAGATAAAGCACGTGTGGACCAGGAGTTGAGTGAGCTGCAAGTCCAGTTTGAAAAACTGCAGGTTATTGTATAGATCAACATTATTATCGAGCCATGTTCTGTTAAAACCAATCTTGGTTATGAGCGTAAAGTGTCACAAAACAAGCTTAATTCATTAGCATAAAATGTTGTCTCATATAACCCTATGCAGTGACTATTTCTGAACACAACAAGTCATGTCTGAATTTCATACCCACACAATAAGCCATGTCTTAATTCCATCTCCCACACAACAAGCCATGTCTTTATTTCATCTCCCACACAACAAGCCATGTCTTAATTTCATCTCCCACATTACAAGCCATGTCTTAATTACATCTCCCACATTACAAGCCATGTCTTAATTTCATCTCCCACACAACAAGCCATGTCTTAATTTCATACCCACACAATAAGCCATGTCTTAATTCCATCTCCCACACAACAAGCAATGTCTTAGTTTCATCTCCCATACAACAAGCCATGTCTTAATTTCATCTCCCACACAACAAGCCATGTCTTGATTTCATCTCCCACACAACAAGCCATGTCTCATTTCATCTCCCACACATCAAACCATGTCTTAATTTCAACTCCTAAACTACAGCCATGTCTTAATTTCATCTCCCACACAACAAGCCATGTCTTAATTTCATCTTCAACACATCAAGCCATGTCTTATTTTCAACTCCCACACAACAATCCATGTCTTAATTTCATCTCCCACACAACAAGCCATGTCTTAATTTCATCTTCAACACATCAAGCCATGTCTTAATTTCAACTCCCACACAACAAGCCATGTCTTAATTTCATCTCCCACACATCAAGCCATGTCTTAATTAGTCCCCTACCGGTTTCACCGGAGGGGACTTATGGTCTGCCCTCCGTCTGTCAGTCAGTCAGTCAGTCTGTCTGTCTGGCACACTTTTCTGAATCCTGTGATAACTTAAAAAGTTCTTATTATTTTTTCATAAAACTTGGAACATGGATAGATGTCAATATGGACATTATGTACGTCATTTCATTTTGTTCCTACGTCAAAAATTCTGGTTGCTATGGCAACAAATAGACTAGAAATACTGCTTAAATGGTGGTTTTCTGGAACCTGCGATAACTTTTAAAGTTCTTTTTTTTTTTTTCATGAAACTTGAAACATGGATATGGCAATATGGACATTATACACGTCATTTCATTTTGTTCCTACGTCAAAAATTCTGGTTGCTATGGCAACAAATATGTATAAAAAAATCTGAAAATGGTGGAATTTCTGACAATGGTGGAGCCAGTAGGGGACTTATATTGCTTGACAATAGTCTTGTTTCAACTCCCACACTACAAGCCATGTCTTAATTTCATCTTCAACACAATAACCCAAGTCTTAATTTCATCACTTACACGCACATGCACTCAGTTCATTTGCTTTTGTCCTATACAGAGTTCCCCGGAGACAGTGAGTAAGTTACAGCAACAGATACGTCAGGCCCGAGAGGTGATAGAACAGTTAGAGACAGACAGACAGATAGCTATCGCAGAGGTATGTGATAGAACAGTTAGAGACCGACAGACAAGTAGCTATTGCAGAGGTATGTGATAGAACAGTTAGAGACAGACACACAGATAGCTATTGCAAAGGTATGTGATATAACAGTTAGAGACACACAGACAGATAGCTATTGCAGAGGTATGTGATAGAACAGTTAGAGACCGACAGACAGATAGCTATCACAGAGGTATTTGATAGAACAGTTAGAGACAGACACACAGATAGCTATTGCAGAGGTATGTGATAGAACAGTTAGAGACACACAGACAGATAGCTATTGCAGAGGTATGTGATAGAACAGTTAGAGACCGACAGACAAGTAGCTATTGCAGAGGTATGTGATAGAACAGTTAGAGACAGACACACAGATAGCTATTGCAGAGGTATGTGATAGAACAGTTAGAGACACACAGACAGATAGCTATTGCAGAGGTATGTGATAGAACAGTTAGAGACCGACAGACAGATAGCTATCACAGAGGTATGTGATAGAACAGTTAGAGACACACAGACAGATAGCTATCGCAGAGGTATGTGATAGAACAGTTAGAGACAGACAGACAGATAGCTATCACAGAGGTATGTGATAGAACAGTTAGAGACAGACACACAGATAGCTATTGCAGAGGTATGTGATAGAACAGTTAGAAACAGACATACAGATAGCTATCACAGAGGTTTGTGATAGAACAGTTAAAGACAGACAGACAGATAGCTATTGCAGAGGTATGCATCCAGTGTGATATGGAACATCAATAGACTTACCTGTCTCAAAAAGGGCTAGATTTTGGAGAAAAAATCAATCAATGGGTACAATTCATGCTGATGCATTAACAATTTCTTCATAATCTCATTGAGGGTTCATCTGCTATTACTTGAATGTAACTGGAAAATTGTTGTCATGAAATTTTGTGAAAATGACTTTCTTTGATACGTTAAATTCATGTAAACAAGATTTCTTGAAACCCACTTCTACATTGGTAAAGAGTGCCATAAGTAATGTACCAATTTATTACTGTAAAATCATTTATATTTGAGGGACATTAATTGTTGGTGATTTTATGGGTTGGCTGATCCACGAGGTCAACACAAACACATCGTAAAATGATCAAAGCAAATTCTTTATTTTCTCCAAAATCAATACATTTGTAATCCATAAAGTGACATGTTCTTGAAAAAGTTACTATTTGAAAAACCATGACATTTCATGCAGACAAAAATATATAGAGAATAACAGGTTACTGCCTGATCTTTTTGTAATATATCATGCAAGGATTAGAATAATATAATGGCGAGGCATGCCGAGTCGTTATTTTATTCGTGCCGAGCCTGATATATATTAAAAAAGATCAGGCAGTAACCTGTTTTTCTGTTTATCGTACCTCTAAATCCCCAATGTAAAGAAATAATACAAAATCGCTATAAAGCTGCAGTTTTAGTGGGAAAGAATATGACTTTTGTCGTTTGATGTGTTAATAATGACGTTGTGAGCATGCGCGCTTAATATTTGTAAAAAATGTTTTTTGCTGTTAGTGTTGCATTTTTTGTTTAAAATATATTACATCTTTCTATCAAATTGCTTGTTTTGTTGAATCTGATTCGATTTTACTAAAAAAGATTTCTTTATATTTGATTCCTAGTAATATGACCATCCTCCACACATGACTGATATAAGAACTTCCTTTTGACCATAAATCATGCAACATTATATCAGGCAGATATCAATGCGGTGGTATGATAAATGATTTTACAGAACTACAATTGGTGCATTAACAAAGGTAGCCTTGTTTGTATCTGGGAAGAAGTAACTCGCAGTCTGTTCAGTTTTTATCCGGTTTGCTGCACATCAGTTTCTAAGGGTTGGAATTGAAGCCTTTAAAACTTGAATCTTGTAAAAAAAAGGTCTTTAATTAAATCAAACTTCCTGAGGGACTGCAAATGCATAAAATTACGTATCTATGTGGAAAAGGGTTATGGTAAAAAAAGATGTGCCCATGTTTCTGATTGGCAGGTGAAGCAGCAAGTTCATGAAGAGATGGAGAGGAAGGATGAAGAAATCTCAAGTTCCAGGTCACAGGCACAGACACTCGGTCAGGAGAATACGCAGCTGAAGGAGCGCATAGAAAAGCTGGAAAAAGCTTGTAAGTGCAGTATACCTTCATTGAAATTAGCATTTAGGGAAAGCATGCCGGAGTCTTATATGCGCGTTATTCTGGAAAACTAAGTCTTATATGCGCGTTATTCTGGAAAACTAAGTCTTATATGCGCGTTATTCTGGAAAACTAAGTCTTATATGTGTGTTATTCTGGAAAACTAAGTATTATATGAGCGTCATTCTGGAAAACTAAGTCATATATGAGCGTCATTCTGGAAAACTAAGTCATATATGAGCGTCATTCTGGAAAACTAAGTCTTATATGAGTGTCATTCTGGAAAACTAAGTATTATATGAGCGTCATTCTGGAAAACTAAGTCATATATGAGCGTCATTCTGGAAAACTAAGTCTTATATGAGCGTCATTCTGGAAAACTAAGTATTATATGAGCATCATTCTGAAAAACTAAGTCTGATATGAGCGTCATTCTGGAAAACTAAGTCTGAATGCATGTGTGTTTGGTTTCATGCCCAGGCTGATCAGGGTCGACACTGTCTGCTTTAATGATATGTTATGTTTAAAGGAAGTCTCTTCTCATCAAAATCCTGTTTAGACAGGAGAGATTTCTCTCTTTTAAGCCTCTGCATACTGCACAGGCTAATCTGGGACAACACTTAAAGCACATGAAGTAAGCCCAGTTTGACCACAGTGAGGCTCCTATTATCATTTAAGACCAATACAATTTTACCGCTCCACCCATATAAATGAGAAAATTTGTGAGGTACAAATTTTGTGCAATTCCATCTTGGATCAGTATTGTTTTTCCTTATTTAGAAAGTATCAGTAAAAGGAACTTTACCAAATGAGGAAAAATTACAAATTTACCAATCAGCAAACACTAATTAATTGCATGAAAACTGTTTCAATCTTTTTTTGTTAAATGTTTCTGGGACGGACTACCACATCATTAAATTGGTCAGTCATAAATCCACCTGCCATGGGCAAATGTGTCAAATTTTTATTTTTCTATCACTGACCGTGTGTTTCGTTAGAATAACTTACTATTTTACATGTTGGCTATGTTTTTCTCAGCAACAGATCAGTTGGAGAAATCCCGTGAAATCATCAAGCGTTTGAAAGCGGAGAAGTCAGAGGCTATTGCTGATCTGGAGTCCAGACTGAAGGAGTACGAAACAAAGATGAACATGGAGAATGAGAACCTGCAGAAACAGGGCAGTGACACAGTGAATCAGGTAAATAGGGTTAGGGTTAAGGGTTAGGGTTAAGGTAAGGGCAGTGACACAGTGAATCAGGTAAATAGGGTTAGGGTTAAGGGTTAGGGTTAGGGTTAAGGTAAGGGCAGTGACACAGTGAATCAGGTAAATAGGGTTAGGGTTAAGGGTTAGGGTTAGGGTTACGGTAAGGGCAGTGACACAGTGAATCTGGTAAATATCTCAGCCTCCTTCTGGGAGAACGGGGTTTAATGCATGCCTTCTGGGAGAACAGGGTTTAATGCATGCCTTCTGGGAGAACGGGGTTTAATGCATGCCTTCTGGGAGAACGGGGTTTGATGCATGCCTTCTGGGAGAACGGGGTTTGATGCATGCCTTCTGGGAGAACGGGGTTTAATGCATGTGAGTTAAGTGTCCCTTCTGGGAAAACGAGGTTTAATGCATGTGAGTAAAGTGTCCCTTCTGGGAGAATGGGGTTAAATGCATGAGTAAAGTGTCCCTTCTGGGAGAACGGGGTTTAATGCATGTGAGTAAAGTGTCCCTTCTGGGAGAATGGGGTTAAATGCATGTGAGTAAAGTGTCTTCCCAGATTAGCCTTTTCAGTCTGCCTTAACTGGAGTTTTATAAAGATGAGACGTCTTTTAAGCCTGAATTATCCATAAAGCAGAAATTGTCATCCCTAACTAGCCTGTGCAAACTGCACAGACTTATCTAGGATGACACTTAAAGCATGTGCACATGTATTAAGCCCTGATTTTCCATAACATGGCTCAATTAAAAATTGTATGCAAGAGCCTGAATGCACACTCAAGTAGCTATAAACTGTGTATTTTGATGGTTTGAAACTAACCGCTGCTTTTTACCAAATTTCAATCAACATTGAAACTTAATATTCCATATGGAATTAAAGTCAAAGAAACTTGAAGATATGCTATCACATCAAATTTACACTGACAGATATTATATATTTGTGAAGGAACAAGAGTTGGCCCAACTGCAAGCGAGACTTGCACACAGTGAGGAAGATTTCAGACAGATGAACGAACAGCACAACCGCACACTTCAGGTATGTACTTGTATGGACAGAGTATAATGTACTCCACCCCTTTGAGTGGTTGAATAAAAATTGAAAGACTGTCATCATAGTTCACAGGTATCTAGCCACAAAATGACAAATTTAGTACGGAAATCACCTCAAATGAAAACTGTTTTATTTACATCAGTAGACTTAGTATGTGAAGTAAAACTGGTTTTTAGAAATAAATCTTGTCAAATTCACATAGTATTAATTTTACTTAAATTGATGTTAAGATGTTTATCTCCCTTAAATTGATGTTAAGATGTTTATCTCCCTTAAATTGATGTTAAGATGATTATCTCCCTTAAATTTATGTTAAGATGTTTATCTTCCTGTTATGCTCATTGGGTGACTCAGCATAATTTTCTTTCCGTGGGATTACTCCTCCCCCGTGGGATTACTCCTCTATAAGACCTCTGCAGGTTTTACATGAGCAATATCCTATTGATGTTTTATAACAATTTGAAGTGAATGGCATAACAGGTACAAAACTGAAAGAAACAGAAAATCAGTTGAATAAGAATGGAGTTATCCCACTTGGAAAATATAAAAAAAAATTGAGTGAGTGAACAAAATTTCTTGCAGGAGAGCAGAGAATTGGAGACGCTGGTCCAACAGATGCAAGCTGAGGCCGACAGACAGAAGGAGGAATATGAGAGACTGGTATGAGGAAGACTTATAGTGGGGTGGGGAAATTACCAGAAATAACAAAAGTCCCCACTTAATTATTTCATTTTGTTGTACTTCACCTTTACTGGAACCTTCATTTTGGTAAGAAAACCACATCAGATACAGATGCTATATTTATTTTCACCTTGTAGCTAAATCCCCTCCCCTGTAATTTAAATCTTGCTGTTTTTCCAAAATCTTAACCGTCTTACTAATTTTTAACCAGGTTTTCCGAAGGAAAAAACTGGTTATTAGATTGGCGAATGCGGGCGGGCTGGCTGGCTGGCTGGCTGGCTGGCGGGCTGGCTGGCGGGCGGGCGGAACAAGCTTGTCCGGGCCATAACTATGTCGTTCATTGTCAGATTTTAAAATCATATGGCACATTTGTTCACCATCATTGGACGGTGTGTCGCACGAAATAATTACGTCGATTTCTCCAAGGTCAAGGTCACACTTTGAGTTCAAAGGTCAAAAATGGCCATAAATGAGCTTGTCCTGGCCATAACTATGTCATTCATTGTGAGATTTTAAAATCATTTGGCACATTTGTTCACCATCATGGGACGGTATGTCGCACGAAAGAATCACGTCAATATCTCCAATGTCAAGGTCGCCACGACTAAAAATAGATTAAAAAAAAAAAAAAACTTACAAAGGGGGTTAATTTTGTTTGTTCATTTCAAAAGTTCAGTTTGAGTTTTCTCCCTTTATCAGATTTTTTTTCACAATGAAAACCTGGTTTTGTGACAATTTTGTCCCTTTTTTTACCTCTTTTAAAAAATCTCACTCATTGAAACTCAAAATCCTAGCATCTCCAGCTAAAAATCCTGCCAAACCTTTCAAATCTCATTCTCTCTAACTTAAAATCCTGCCAAACTTAAAAAATCCCCCATATTACTGAAAGCCCTTAATCCTATAGGTAGGGGAGGCCCGTCACACGACAGAGACCAGTCTGGCCCAGTTGGCTGCCGACCACGAGAAATACGTGGCCGAGATCCTTACCCAGCATGAGACCAGCCTGCAGGAGAAGGCTGAGGAACATACAGCGCATGAGAGGGAGCTTGTCAATAGATACGAGGCTCAGTTGAAGGTAGGTGCGCATTATGATTTACCTTCCATGGATACTCATTTTAACATGACTTTATTCTTTTACCTCCACTGATTACTTGTTTTAAACAGACTTTATTTTACACCCCTGATAGCTTGTTTTTATGCCCCCCCCGTAGGGTGGCATATAGCAGTTGAACAGTCCGTCAGTCAGTCTGTGCGGCCATCCGAAAACTTAAAGATTGCCCATACATTTTGCAATATTGAAGATAGCAACTTGATATTTGGGATGCATGTGTGTCTCATTGAGCTGCACACTTTGAGTGTTGAAAGGTTAAGGTCATATTTCAAGGTCAAAGGTCAAATATATGGCTTCAAAGCGACACATTGAGGGGTATTGTGTTTCGGACGAACACATCTATTGTTTAGAGACTTTATTCAGTTCACTCCCCTGTATATTCATGTTTAAGGTACTTACTACAGTTACCTCCATTGAATACTCATTTTAAGAGACTATTCAGTTATTTCCCTTATATACTCAATTGAAAGAGACTGAAGTCAGTTGCCTCCCCTCAATACTCCTTTTAAAGAAACTTTAGTTACCTCCCCTGATTACTCCCCTGATTACTCGTTTTTAACAGACTTTTGTCTGTTTCTTTCCCCTAATACTCATTTTAAAGGAACTCAAATCAGTAACTTCCCCTGAATACTCGTTTTGAAGAGACCTTATTCATTAACCTCTCCTGATTACTCGTTCTTAGAGACTTAAGTCAGTAACCTGTCATGAATACTTGTTATTAAGATTATACACTTATTTCAAAGGGGCTAAAATCAGTTGTCTCCCCCGAATTCTCCTTTTGAAAAGACAAGTCTGTACCCTTCCCCGAATACTCCCCGAATACTCGTTTTGAAGAGACTTAAGTCAGTTACCTCCCCTGAATACTCATTTTAAAGGGGATTTAGTCTGTTACCTTTTCTGTATAATAGATTTGTTATAGTTACCTCTCCTGATTACTGAAGTCTGTTAACTCCCCTTAATACTCGTTTTAATGAGACTTCGGCTATAATAGTTATTAGAATAAGAAATAAGAAATAATGAATGATAGGTCAGACCTTTATCTAGTTCTTATTCATGTTCGTGATTGTCCCCCCCCCCCCCCTAATTCATAAACTCTAAGTTCATATACATGCGCTTAAGTGTCCTTTCCTAGTTCTTGAATTCATGTCATTTGTTGTCCTTCCATAGTTCAATTTATGTCATTCATTGTCCCCTCTAGTTCATGAGCTCATGTCATTTAAAGACCCCATAGTTAATAAACTCATGTCTTGTATTGTCCTCCCCTAGTTCATATTCATGTCCTTTATTTTCCTCTCTTAGTTCATGAACTCATGTATTGTCCTCCCATAATTCATGTCATTTATTGCTGCCTAGTTCATATTCATGTCCTTTATTGTCCTTTCTTAGTTAATCAACTCATGAATTGTCATGTCATGTCATTTATTGTCCCACTATTTCCTGAACTCATGTCACTTATTGTCCTCCCATTGTTCATGAACTCATGTCATTTATTGCCCTTCCTGTTCTTATTCATGTCCTTTATTTTCCTTTCTTAGTTTATGAACTAATGCCATTTATTGTCCTCCTCTAGTTGATAAACTTATGTCATATATTGCGCTCCCCTAGTTCAGGAACACATGTCCTTTTTGTCCTTCCCTCGTAAATGAACTCCTTTGTCCTCCCCTAGGTCATAGACTCTATTGTCGTAAATGAACTCCTTTGTCCTCCCCTAGGTCATGGACTCTATTGTCTGCACTTAGGTCATGAACTGTATTGTCCTCGCCTAGGTCATGAACTCTTACAGAGATTTAGAAACTTTGTGTTCAAATTAATAAACATAAACTGTCAGCTAACATTATATTCATGAACTTTGTAATTGTATAATCTTAGCAGCTATTTCTTATGCATGAACTGTTCACAAACAATTGATGAATGTTTTGCAGGGACAATTATAAAAAAACATGAACTCCAAAACTGAAATAATATTCTCAACATGAATATTGCTATGTTCAATCCTTGCCCAGGCTGCTAGTGAGGACCAAGCCAGGGTCAGTGAGTCAGCCAGTCAGGTCACTGAGCTACAGGAGGCTAAAAAATGCTTTGTTCATTCCTTCCCCAGGCTGCTAGTGAGGACCAAGTGAGAGTCAGTGAGTCAGCCAGTCAGGTCACTGAGTTATAGGAGGCTAAATAATGCTTTGTTCATTCCTTCCCCAGGCTGCTAGTGAGGACCAAGTGAGAGTCAGTGAGTCAGCCAGTCAGGTCACTGAGCTACAGGAGGCTAAATAATGCTTTGTTCATTCCTTCCCCAGGCTGCTAGTGAGGACCAAGTGAGAGTCAGTGAGTCAGCCAGTCAGGTCACTGAGCTACAGGAGGCTAAATAATGCTTTGTTCATTCCTTCCCCAGGCTGCTAGTGAGGACCAAGTGAGAGTCAGTGAGTCAGCCAATCAGGTCACTGAGCTATAGGAGGCTAAATAATGCTTTGTTCTTTCCTTCCCCAGGCTGCTAGTGAGGACCAAGTGAGAGTCAGTGAGTCAGCCAGTCAGGTCACTGAGCTACAGTAGGCTAAATAATGCTTTGTTCATTCCTTCCCCAGGCTGCTAGTGAGGACCAAGTGAGAGTCAGTGAGTCAGCCAGTCAGGTCACTGAGCTACAGTAGGCTAAATAATGCTTTGTTCATTCCTTCCACAGGCTGCTAGTGAGGACCAAGTGAGAGTCAGTGAGTCAGCCAGTCAGGTCACTGAGCTATAGGAGGCTAAATAATGCTTTGTTCATTCCTTCCCCAGGCTGCTAGTGAGGACCAAGTGAGAGTCAGTGAGTCAGCCAGTCAGGTCACTGAGCTATAGGAGGCTAAATAATGCTTTGTTCATTCCTTCCACAGGCTGCTAGTGAGGACCAAGTGAGAGTCAGTGAGTCAGCCAGTCAGGTCACTGAGCTATAGGAGGCTAAATAATGCTTTGTTCATTCCTTCCCCAGGCTGCTAGTAAGGACCAAGTGAGAGTCAGTGAGTCAGCCAGTCAGGTCACTGAGCTATAGGAGGCTAAATAATGCTTTGTTCATTCCTTCCCCAGGCTGCTAGTGAAGACCAAGTGAGAGTCAGTGAGTCAGCCAGTGAGGTCACTGAGCTATAGGAGGCTAAATAATGCTTTGTTCATTCCTTCCCCAGGCTGCTAGTGAGGACCAAGTGAGAGTCAGTGAGTCAGCCAATCAGGTCACTGAGCTATAGGAGGCTAAATAATGCTTTGTTCTTTCCTTCCCCAGGCTGCTAGTGAGGACCAAGTGAGAGTCAGTGAGTCAGCCAGTCAGGTCACTGAGCTACAGTAGGCTAAATAATGCTTTGTTCATTCCTTCCCCAGGCTGCTAGTGAGGACCAAGTGAGAGTCAGTGAGTCAGCCAGTCAGGTCACTGAGCTACAGTAGGCTAAATAATGCTTTGTTCATTCCTTCCCCAGGCTGCTAGTGAGGACCAAGTGAGAGTCAGTGAGTCAGCCAGTCAGGTCACTGAGCTATAGGAGGCTAAATAATGCTTTGTTCATTCCTTCCACAGGCTGCCAGTGAGGACCAAGTGAGAGTTAGTGAGTCAGCCAGTCAGGTCACTGAGCTACAGTAGGCTAAATAATGCTTTGTTCTTTCCTTCCCCAGGCTGCCAGTGAGGACCAAGTGAGAGTCAGTGAGTCAGCCAGTCAGGTCACTGAGCTACAGGAGGCTAAATAATGCTTTGTTCATTCCTTCCCCAGGCTGCCAGTGAGGACCAAGTGAGAGTCAGTGAGTCAGCCAGTCAGGTCACTGAGCTACAGGAGGCTAAATAATGCTTTGTTCATTCCTTCCCCAGGCTGCCAGTGAGGACCAAGTGAGAGTCAGTGAGTCAGTCAGTCAGGTCACTGAGCTACAGGAGGCTAAATAATGCTTTGTTCATTCTTTCCCCAGGCTGCTAGTGAGGACCAAGTGAGAGTCAGTGGGTCAGCCAGTCAGGTCACTGAGCTATAGGAGGCTAAATAATGCTTTGTTCATTCCTTCCCCAGGCTGCTAGTGAGGACCAAGTGAGAGTCAGTGAGTCAGCCAATCAGGTCACTGAGCTATAGGAGGCTAAATAATGCTTTGTTCTTTCCTTCCCCAGGCTGCTAGTGAGGACCAAGTGAGAGTCAGTGAGTCAGCCAGTCAGGTCACTGAGCTATAGGAGGCTAAATAATGCTTTGTTCATTCCTTCCACAGGCTGCTAGTGAGGACCAAGTGAGAGTCAGTGAGTCAGCCAGTCAGGTCACTGAGCTACAGGAGGCTCTGAAAGAGAGACAAGAGCAGTTGGACAAAGTCAACATAACACTGAACACTCTCAGGGTAAGATATTCCAGGGGCATAAAATTGCATTTACCTTGTCCATTTGGAAATTTCAAGATGTTGTTTTGTTTTCTTTAAGCGACCCATTTTAAGATTGTTTCTGTCTTTGAAAGAGAAATTGTGAGGTGTTTTGGTCTCCTGCAAAAGCGCAAATATTATTTGTATGGTAATGAAGCCAATCTCACATTTAATTAAAAATGATTTATGAATGTCAAAATTGAAAATGAAACATCTGAATAACATTCTTTACTAGACAATTTATAAGGCATGTATAACACACACCTGATTTTTTATGGCCAAAAAAGGAAGGAACAAAAGCATTTTCTAATAATGAAAATGACAAATTGGTTTTTTAATCGGCAGCGATTTTACTATTGTGCCATTGCAATTTTAAATTGAACTTAATGGGTATGAAACTGGGTGTCATACATGGTAAAGTACAGTAACAGTATATACTTAAAGACTGCATCCATATACAGGGGTCCTCCTACACTATTTGATGCGCAATATTCCAAATTGCAGGCATTATGATTGCAACTATATGCTACAAAGTTGTTGATGTGCAATTTTTAGTGTCCTAAAACATTACCAAATTTGTGCCTCTTTTTGTCAGCTGTAAAAATGTGCTACATTTTGTGACATGCTGCGTGGGGGAATATTATTTGCCACTAAGGTAGGAATTCAAGTGTTAACATGACGTGCAGTTATCAATATTGTGTAATGATAAATTACAGGCCGACCTCTCTCTAAAAGAGCAAGAGCTGGAGCAACGAAGCCTGGAGTTCAGGACCAAAATGGAAGAAGCAAACATCGGTTACCGGGAGCAACTCGCTCGCTGTGACGAGCTACAGGCAGAACTGGACAACATGCGCACAGAATACGAGACTGGTCGTGCCGCCATGGAAACGGAGTTGGCGGAACTGCGCATACACATCATGGCGACAGAGGAACGGAACCAGGAGATGGTTGAAGAGAATAATAACCTACAGAGGGACCTTCAGACACATGCAGAGGTGAGAAGGGGGAGCCTCTTTCTGGGAAAACTGGGCTTGATGCATGTGCGTAAAGTTTCGTTCCAAAGTAAGTCAATGCCGTCTGCACAGGCAAATCAGGGACGAAAATCCTTAACTGGTTTGCTAGAAGGAGACTTTCCTTAAACAAAAATCACCTTTAAAGCGGAAAGTGTCCCTTATAAGCCTGTAGACGACACTAAACATACTTGAATTAGGTCATGTTTTCCCGAAGCACAGCTCAAGGTGATGTTTTTTATGCCCCCAGAGGGTTACATATAGCATTTGAACTGTCTGTCCGTCAGTCCGAAAACTTTAACATTGGCCATAACTTTTGCAATATTGAAGATAGCATGTTGATATTTGCTATGCATGTGTATCTCATGGAGCTGCACATTTTGAATGGTGAAGGTGAAGGTCATCCTTCAAGGTCAAAAGTCAAAAAATACAATCCAAGGGAAGTTATAAGCTTTAAAAGGGAAATAATTTCTAAACCTGCCAAATGATATATTGAAATTTTATTTCAAAGCGGCGCAATAGGGGGCATTGTGATTCTGACAAACACATCTCTTGTTTTCTTCTATGTTAGTAATTTTGACAAACAAATCTTAATTTTTACTATCGTTGAAGTTTTGATATCAATGTTTTTACTGGCCATAATTTTGCTATGATGGCTTAATTTTGCAAAGCTATGTTTATAGTAAGTACTGATTTTTACTGTCCTCTTTACTTTATAGGGGTATAGATAATCAAGGTATAATAATTGTTTAACATCCAACACATGGGCAAACAATCATTGGTAGTGGAAGAATAATTGTTGACATTCCTCATTCTTATTTAGTATTGAATTCCACCCTTTCTTTGCTTTGTTTCAATCTTTAAATAACAATTTTCTGTTGGAAAGTCCACTGCAGCCATTCAGACTTTGCAAGGCGATAACGCGAACCTAATGACGGAACTGACCAGTCAGAGAGAAGCGAACACGGAGTTGCAGTCCCGTCTAGACACCCTGCAATTTGAGCTCAACGCTGACTCGGAACAAAGGCATAAGAGTCTTGCCTTACAGGTGAGAATATTGGAGCCTCGTTCTAACAAAACACTGCTTAAAGAGTCTTGCCTTACAGGTGAGAATATTGGAGCCTCGTTCTAACAAAACACTGCTTAAAGTGTTGTTCCAGATTAGCCTGGACATTCTGCTTTTATTGTATTTTTCATTTAAAGCTCACAGCTGACTCTGAACAAAGGCTCAAGAGTCTTGCCTAAGGGGTGAGAGCCTCATTTTGAGAAATGCATGTGCATAAAGTCAGCGCCCTCACACTACTTTGTGGGAAGGGGTCCGCAGCCCTTAGGAGGGGGAATTTTTGCGGCGTTTCCCTTTTTGGGGGGATTTTTTTACTTACTCTCTCATTATTACATTTGTACATGTTTGCACTAAATTCATTGCATTTTTCATAATTTAGTATGTTTGAAATGATTAAATTGAAATAGAATTGAGATATAATAATCATGAGATGAGACACATCTTTCTATTAAAAAAAAAAAAAAAAAAAAAAAAAATTCTTTTTTTGGGGGGGGGATTTTTCCCCCCCCAAAAGAGGGGAAAAGTATACTTTTCAGGTGGGGCAGATTTGGTAGATTGAGGGCCCTGAATAAGCCTATGAAGTTTACAGAGACTAACCAGGGCAATCATTTTTCAGCTAATTTTTCTGTTTAAATAAAGTATCTTCTAAGCAACCTCCAGTTTAGGTGGAAAGTGTCATCCATTATTAGATTTTGCAGACTGCACAGGCTAATCTGGGACGACACTTTACGAACAACCTTTAAGCTCCCTTGTCACAGAGCACGGCCCATATATAAGATGAATGTTGGAAAAAATGCAAAATTAAGTATTGAAATTAAACAGTAATAAAAGAACCTTGATAATTTTTCAAGGAAAAACATAATAGATATTGTTTTTTGTTCCTGTATATTTGTTATGCAAAAGATTAATTGAATTTCATGAGTTTTATTTTGATAAGGAGGAGTGAAATCTCTCTTCCCATCCTAATAGTTTTTCAGCATTTTCGGGCATTGAAACACAATGTAAATTTTCAAACATATGATAACATATCTGTTTAAGTCATTTGTTTCGTAATTTACAAAGTTGGAAAAAAGGTTTTAACATATGTCTGCTAATGCACAGCTAAGTCTCATGTTAACTCAACATTTACATTAAAACTTACTAACCCTGAAACTTACATACAACTAAATTTAGACTATCATCAAATATTCTAAATTTAGACTATCTTCAAATATTCTAAATTTAGACTATCATCAAATATTCTAAACTTAGACTATCATCAAATATTCTAAATTTAGACTATCATCAAATATTCTAAATTTCGACTATCATCAAACATTCAATTAAACTTCTCGTTAAATTACAGTTAAACCTGCATCGAATTTACAGTTTCACATGCATTATACTAAAAACAAACTTAACTTTACCGTACATAAAAGTTAAACCTTAAACTCACATCAAACTTACACTTGAACTTCAAATTTTCTGGTTTAAAATGTTTAATTTGTTTGAATTCAACAAATAATTTCTACCTTTAATTTAAAGGAAGAAAGACATGAGCTAAAGTGGCATACACTGCTAAAGTGGCATACACTTTATAAATTTGAACAATTAATTTTAATGTGATTATTAATCCTCTGGTTCTATCTAACATACTATGTGACATAAAACATAGTTTACAAAGGACATAGTTTACATAGAACATAGGACTATGTTCTATGTAACATAGTTTTGATAAAGGCACAATGCCGAAACGTCATTAAAAGGAGGAAATCAGAGAATTAATTATAATTTGATATCCATAAGGGTAATGACACTGAGCTTATTTTCAGGTTATTGAGTTAGAAACAGTCAAACAAGAGGCAAAGAGGCATACATTTTTATGCCCCCGGTTTGAATGATCGGGGGTATATTCTTTTTGGCCTGTCTGTCTGTCTTTCATTCATTGTATGTGTGTGCCCCAAAACTTTAACCTTGGTCATAACTTTTGCAATATTGAAGATAGCAACTTGATATTTGGCATGCATGTGTA
This sequence comes from Dreissena polymorpha, assembly GCF_020536995.1. Classification (NCBI taxonomy): domain Eukaryota; kingdom Metazoa; phylum Mollusca; class Bivalvia; order Myida; family Dreissenidae; genus Dreissena; species Dreissena polymorpha. Next base: position 178,040,963 of record NC_068355.1, on the reverse strand, counting down.
TCTGATGGAGCTGCACATTTTGAGTGGTGAAAGGTCAAGGTCATTCTTCAAGGTCAAAGGTCAAATATATGGCTTCAAAGCGGCGCAATAGGGGTCATTGTGTTTTTGACAAAAACATCCCTTGTTTTATTTGAAACATCATTTTCAGATGAATGAGTTACAGAAAGAAAAACAAGAGGAGTAAGAGTGGGTTTAATTTTGAGTTTTAACATTGTAATTTTTTATTTATTTTTTTCAGGTGAGTGAGTTGGAGAAAGAAAAACAGGAGGCAGAAGAGTTGAGACTGAAGCTACAGATGTTAACACTGGAGTCAGCACATAAGGACGCAGAGCTGGGCCGACTGACTTCTGAAACCTCAGATAAGGCAGGTGTCATTGTAGGCCTTGAGCTGGAAAAAGAGCAGGCCAAGAACGATGTGACTGAGTTGGAGAACATGGTTGAAGGCCTTAAATTAGAGAAAGATCAAGCGGAGAACAGTCTGGCAGAGTTAGAGAAAGCGTTGACTGAGATGAGAGAGACTCGCACTGAATTGGAACATGAGTTAAAGGACTGTAAGTCTCAGTTAGAGGACTTGAAGGGGCAATTAGAGAAGGTAAATCAGGTGAATGTAGAACTTGGTAAAGATTTGAATGAGCAGAAAATTGATATGGAGACGAAGGTTTCTGGTTTGGAAAATGAAATGAGAAAAGCACATGAGAAATTAGAAGAAACCAAGAAAATTCATGCTGATGACATTAATAAATCTGAAGAGAGTTTTAAAGTGCAGTTATTGGAAAAGCAGAATCAATATAAGGAAAGTTTCCAGAAAATGAAGGAAAAGTTTCAAGAAAAGGTTAAGGAGAAAGAAAATATGTTTGAATCTAAATTGGCAGAATTAATGAAAGAAAAAGACTCGACTTCAGTGGAAATAAGTGCAAATTTGGAAAGCCATTACCAGTCTGTGATTAATGATCTGAAAACAGAATACGAGCAACAGGTAGAGAATTTAAAGACAGAAATTAGTAAGCATGTGGAAGATCTGCAGTCTGCAGAGAAGCGGTTTAAGCTTCAGGAGACTGAAATGAGAACGGAGAACAACAATGTGAAGGAAAACTTAATGCAGGAACTTCACAAAGCCAAACAAGAATTATTAGCTTTAGAACAAATCCATACACAGCTTGTACACAAAAAGAGTGAGCTTGACAACCATAATAAACAACTTGAACAGAAATTAGAATACATTACTCAGCAGTTGCAACAGTCTAAAGAACAAGCTTCGCACGAAGTTGTTTCATTAGCTGAGAAACATGATTACGAAATGATAGAAAAGAATAACAAGATATCAGAACTTTCCAGTGCTCTCACTGATGTAAACAACACAAATACCTCATTAGAAGAAATGCTAAAAGAAATTAGTTCACAGCAACAATTTAAAGATGATAGGCTAACAAACTTGATAGAAGAATATGAAGCATTTAAAACTGAAATGCAGGGAAAATGTGTTGCTTTGGAGAGTGAAGTATCCAATCTGACTGAACACCTCAATAAAAAAGAATCAGTGATACAGAAAATCTCTGATGAGCGCGCAGACTTTGAACACAAACTTAAAACCCACTATGAATCCAGACTCAGTGATATGGCACAAAGTGACGAGGAGTTACAGAGCCAGCTGAAAATGCTCAATGATAAACTCACTGCTACAGAGCAGAAACTTCAAGACTGTATAGGAGATTATGAGAGACAATTAGATGAATACAGAGGAAAACTAGACAGACAGGGTCGGGCGCTAAGTGAAGAAAAAGAAACACTTGCTGCCAAACTGTTTGAGATGACTCAACAAGCTCAAAAAGAGACAGAGCAACTTCAACAGACTGTATCTGCAAAACATTTCGATGTTGAGAAACTTAATGAACTTAATGAACATCTAGAAAAAGAAGCTGAACGTTGTAAAACTGACAGTAATGAATTGAAAAATCAACTACATGAACTTAATAAAGACTTAAATGAAACTAAAACAAATTTAACGGATCTGTCTAGAAAACATGCTGATCTTGCAACTGATTATGAAACAAAATTGATAGCAATTAAAGATTTGACAGAAAGGTGTCAAACATTAGATGCCTCTGCTAAAAGTGAAAAAGAGTGTCATACGACTGAACTGCAAAATCTAGAAAAGACCTGGATAGATAAAATGAAAGCTCTTAAGCAGAAGTACACAGCAAAGTTGAAGGAGATACAAGGAAACTGGGAAGAAAAGGTTCATAAAGTTGAAGAGGATTTGAAACAGAAGGAAGATAAAATGATTATCCTTGAAGGAAACTTTAATCAAGCTAATGATGAAAAAGAAGCAATATCCTCTGATCTAGCTCATGCCAACACGAAACTACTGCAGTTGGAACAAAACAGAGATACCATACAAGAATTGGAGCAGCAGATTGCTACTCTTAAAACACAAGTGTCAGATAAACAGGGATTAGAGCAGCAGTTGACACAAACAAAATTTGAACTAGAGCAACAACTTGCAATGCTTAATTCCCACCTGTCTGATAAACAACAATCAGAGCAACAGTTGACACAAACTATATTTGATTTAGAGCAACAACTTTCCTCTTTCAAGTCCCAATTGTCAGATAAACAAGAAGTTGAGCTTAAACTTAGTCAATCAAAGTTTGATATGGAATCAGAACTTGCTACATTAAAATCTGATTTGGAAGATAAAAAGGACAAAGAACAGGACTTGTTAAAATCAAAATCTTCACTAGAGCAAGAACTAAGTGCACTTAAATCAGAACTGTCAAATAAGAAGGAAATAGAGCAACAATTAACAAAATCAAAAACAGACCTTGAGAAACAAGTGATTGCCTTAACGACTGAACTATCAGAGAAGAAGGAATTTGAGCGACAGTTAACAATATCTAAATCAGAAATGGAGCAACAGTTGATTGTTTTAAAATCAGAGCTGTCAAATAAAGTAGAGCTTGAGCAGCAGCTAACAAGCACAAAAAGTGAGCTTTCAAATAAACACGCCCTTGAACAGCAAGTGAATGTTTTAAAAGCTGAACTGTCAGCTAAACAAAAAGCATTGCAAGAACTTCAGGATGATTATGGTACTTGTCAGGACCAAATAAAGGCAACAGCATCAGCTGTTGAAGAGAAAAAAGAACAAATGCAACTAGAACTGAGAGAAAAAGAAACACAACTTAAAGCTCTTAAAGTTAAATATAACGAGTTAAATGAACAATTAGAGGTTTCAAAAAGAACCATTACTGACAAAGAAGGTGAGTGCAATGAAATTGAACAGAGGCTTCAGGACATTAAACATGTCCAACAAAAGCACACTGCAGAGATGGAGGTATTTTTAAAAATAAACTCTGATTTAGAAAATGAAGTTGCTACGCTGAAAACATCCCTGCAAAATACTTGTGATGAATGTGAATTAATAAAATCATCAAAATTGGCAGTTGAACAAGAGTTAATTGAATTTAGAAAACATTCTGAAGCAACCGAGGAGGAAAAGCTTCACAAAATAACTGAAATGGAAGGAAGTATTCTCGACAATAATGTAACAATTGAAAAACTTACGTTAGAATTAAGCAATTTAAAAGCTTATGAAATTCAGTTAAAACAAAACCATGGCAGTGAAATTTCAATTCTTAGAGAGACACTTGAAAAGGAGAGTGCAGATAAAGTGGCTGAATTCAAAAAGAAAGCTGAAATGTATATATCTCAAATAAAGAAGCAGGTTAAAGGTGAAAATGACACGGTTGTAAAACAGCTCCAGGCAGATCTTGCAGAAAAGGAGGTAGAAATTGCTAAACTAAAAGAAACAGGGACTAAGTTATCAGAAGAATTGGCAACCAACCACGAAAGCCATAACCTAGAGATAAATAATTTAAGAGCAGAACTTAACAAAATTTCAGAAGAAAATCAACAAGCCAGTGAAAAAATGCAAGCCGGTTTGAATGATTTAGAAACAAATATTGACACTCTTAAGTCTGAAAAATCTGAATTGAGCACGAGACTACGAGAAGCACAGCTGACAATAGAAGAATTAAATACAGAAATTGCATCCCTGAAATCCAGTTTTGACACAGAAACCCAAAATGAATCTGCTAATATTGAGCAGTTGGAACTGAGGATCCAGGAGCAGTCAGCGGAGATTGAGCTGTTGAAGAAGAGTAAGGCAATGGAGCTAGAGGACTTGCAGCAGGAGCATCACTCGAAGGTGAAACAACTGGCCAAGGACTTCAACCAGCAGATGACAGAGAGGGAAAGACAGTTTGAGCAGCAGCTGGCCCAGGTTATAGGTAGGTACATAGGGTTCACTTTTATGAATTTAAAGTGATATTATGGGCATTTTTCACAATTTTTTAATGTACATGTAATGCTGAATATTATAGCATGTTTTGGTAGAAAATTACAATAATGAAAAAGAAAGTACTCTCACGAGAATTGGCAGGAAATAATTTACCTTCTGTCAAGTAAGATACTGTTAAATTAGTTTTCTTAGTGAAACCAGTATCTGGTGTATTTATTATTATTATTGTTAAATTGTTTAAATGCTTGTAGAATGGAACAAAACTCACAACCTCCCTGTGGCTATGCACACAGTTGAAGTGTGTCAGTATCCATTGAAAAAAAGTATTTTCAGTAGGGATGGGAAAAATACTAAAAATATTTTTGAATATTGATTGCTTTATATTCGAATATATGAAGGAATTATTTCAGATCCAAGCAATGTGAGGAGGTTGTCATCTATTTCAGATCAAAGCAAATTGCCAAATGTTGAGACCTTGCACTTTATTCCAGATCAAAGCAATGTTTAGGACGTTGTAATGTATTTTAGATCAAAGCAATGTAAGGACGTTGTAATGTATTTAAGATCAAAGCACTGTTGAGGAAGACCAACAGCAGCGAGAGATGAAGGAGCTCCTGTCCGAGGCCCAGCGGGACATCTACGAGAGAGACGAGAGAATTGATGAAATCAGACTGGAATACGAGACCAAGCTCAAGGTAAGGGGCATTTGTAAATGACGTTAATCTCAGTCAAGTAGTGGCTAGATGAAATCAGACTGGACTTTAAAACCAAGCTCAAGGTAAGTGACATTAGTTTATGAAGTTAATGTCAGTCAAATATAGTTTGTGCCGACCAATATGAATGATTTTACCTATTTTTCTCCAAACATTAGGACAAAGGAGTGCATCTCCTAGTTGTAAAAAAGCATTGATTATCATATGAACTAAAATCCCCACTCCCAAGCTCCTTTAAAAAATATACATGGCAGGAATTTTTTATATTGGATGAACTGAGACTCAAATATGAAAACAAGCTTAAAGATTGGGATAGGATCATATATATAAAGCTCTATCTCGGTAAATGGGGCTTATTGCTTGTGTATTTAGTGCTCTCAAAAATACAAGGGAAGACACTTTCTGCTTTAATGGTTCTTTTTTAGCGAAAAATTATGGTGGAAAGTGTCTTCCCTGATTAGCCTGTTTGGACTGCACACGCTAATCTAAAACAACACTTAACGCACTTACATTTTGCCTGGTTTTCCCAGAGCGAGTCACAGTGTCTTCAAATTAATTGTTTCCCCATGTAGGAGAAGGAGAAGAGTCTTCAGGAGCTGGAGTCAAGCCATCGTCGGTTGATCACAGAGCTGCAGCAGAGACACGACATCGAGATCATAGAACTCAAGGACACCTGGACCAAAGCTAAGGTATTGACGGTATTGCTACAGCTTTGTGACGGTATTGATACAGCTTTATCACGGTATTGCTACAGCTTTATGACGGTATTGATACAGCTTTTGACGGTATTGATACAGCTTTATGACGGTATTGATACAGCTTTACTGTAATGTATCACCCAAAGTGTAGTATTTGGATTAATCTAGATTGAAGAAGAGCATAAGGAAAGTGTTTTTCTCACCAATTTTGGATTGGTACCGGCAAAGATCGAATAAGAAAAAAAGCATCGTGGTTTGACCAATTTTGGAAATGTTTATCTCTTTCTCCAAAAGATGCACAAACTTTTAAGTACAGTTGAAACCCAATGGCTCGAACTCGCTGGGATCGACAATAAAAGCTTGAGTCATCCAGAATTTCGAGCTAACCGATTTCAATTATACTTATGTCTGCTAACATGAATCTGCAATAGAGTTACACCCACAGTTGAATAGTATTAATATTGCCTAAACTTCATGCTACTTTCTGCTTTTGAATTAATAAGAACCAAATGTAAACTAAATATTTTATTAATCAATAATTTACAACAATTACACATACAATAAAAAAAAATAAAAAAAATGTATATAGTATCAGCCAAGCGAGTTCCAGTCATCAGATTTCGCCTGCAAATTTTGATAAACTCTACACTTCTACACGCTGCAAGGGTTGAAAGCCTGACCAGACAATGCGTAAATCCTATGAATTCTCAGTCTTTAATTTGTGATTTAAATTTCTCAGCATAGTCTTTCCATTTGCAGTTGAATACAAAAATATATTAACTTTCAACATGCAAGTACAAATGTTATGTTGACCAACTTAAAGGGCATGTGGGGGGAACCATAAATGAGATTTATATAATTAATAAAATTAACTAATCAAGAGTGATGCTAAGTTACCATGTAATACATTCTTCTATAAAAATTGCATTGATAATAATTATGCAAAAAATGGCATAGTAAATTATTCTGTTAACTATTAACTCAGGGCTGATGTGCAATGTTAAACAAGACAGGCTTGCATTGTAACTTAGGGTTGGTGTATAATGACTAACAAGACAGGCTTGCATTGTAACTTAGGTTTGTTGTATAATGACTAACAAGACAGGCTTGCATTGTAACTTAGGTTTGTTGTATAATGACTAACAAGACAGGCTTGCATTGTAACTTAGGTTTGTTGTATAATGACTAACAAGACAGGCTTGCATTGTAACTTAGGTTTGTTGTATAATGACTAACAAGACAGGCTTGCATTGTAACTTAGGTTTGTTGTATAATGACTAACAAGACAGGCTTGCATTGTAACTTAAGTTTGTTGTATAATGACTAACAAGACAGGCTTGCATTGTAACTTAGGGTTGGTGTATAATGACTAACAAGACAGGCTTGCATTGTAACTTAGGTTTGTTGTATAATGACTAACAAGACAGGCTTGCATTGTAACTTAGGTTTGTTGTATAATGACTAACAAGACAGGCTTGCATTGTAACTTAGGTTTGTGTGTAATGACTAACAAGACAGGCTTGCATTGTAACTTAGGTTCGTTGTATAATGACTAACAAGACAGGCTTGCATTGTAACTTAGGTTTGTTGTATAATGACTAACAAGATAGGCTTGCATTGTAACTTAAGGTTGTGTATAATGACTAACTAGACAGGCTTGCATTGTAACTTAGGGTTTGTGTATAATGACTAACAAGACAGGCTTGCATTGTAACTTAGGTTTGTTGTATAATGACTAACAAGACAGGCTTGCATTGTAACTAAGGTTTGTTGTATAATGACTAACAAGACAGGCTTGCATTGTAACTTAGGTTTGTTGTATAATGACTAACAAGACGGGCTTGCATTGTAACTTAGGTTTGTTGTATAATGACTAACAAGACAGGCTTGCATTGTAACTTAGGGTTTGTGTATAATGACTTACAAGACAGGCTTGCATTGTAACTTAGGTTTGTTGTATAATGACTAACAAGACAGGCTTGCATTGTAACTTAGGTTTGTTGTATAATGACTAACAAGACAGGCTTGCATTGTAACTTAGGATTGTTGTATAATGACTAACAAGACAGGCTTGCATTGTAACTTAGGTTTGTTGTATAATGACTAACAAGACAGGCTTGCATTGTAACTTAGGTTTGTTGTATAATGACTAACAAGACAGGCTTGCATTGTAACTTAGGGTTGGTGTATAATGACTAACAAGACAGGCATTGTAACTTAGGGTTGTGTTGTGCAATGTTTAAAAAAAACAAAAAAAACAACATTGTTGCTGTTTCAGGAGCGTGCAATCTCTGAGAGAGAGACGATACATAAAGAGGAGGTAGACGGTCTGGCACAGGAATGGCTTACAGAGAGAAAGGTACTTGTGGTAGAATCCGTTGGAAACTGAACAGTTTGGGTGATCCTTTAATCCCTGTAATCGTATGGTTGGTAATAAGACAGACTGCAAGTTAATTGTATTGTGCATGATGTTGAGAAGTGTTGGAAAGTTAACGGTTATGTGGCATGATGGTTAGATATGCGGGCCAGTTTATCATGGTGTTGCATGATGGTTAGAAGTGCTGGTAAGTTAACCCTGATGGGGCATAATGTTAATAAGTGTTGGTAAGTTAACAGTTATGTTGCATGATGGTTAGATATGCGGGCCAGTTAATCATGGTGTTGCATGATGGTTAGAAGTGCTGGTAAGTTAACCCTGATGCGGCATACTGTTAATAAGTGTTGGTAAGTTAACCGTGATGCGGCATGATGTTAATAGGTGTGGGCCATCGTGGTGTGGCTTGATGATAATAAAAGTGGACAAGCTTATCATTGTGTTGCATGATGTTAATAAGTATTGGTAAGTTAACGGTTATGTGGCATGATGTTTATAAGTGTGGGCCTGTTAATTGTGGTTTGACTTGATAATAATAAAAGTGGACAAGCTTATCATTGTGTTGCATGATATAATGAGTGCTGGTAAGTTAACAGCTATGTGGCATAATGGTTAGATATGTGTGTCCAGTTTATCATGATATGATGATGATAAAGAGTGATGGCCAGTTAATTGTGGTGTGACGATGATAAAAAGTGATGGCCAGTTTATCGTTGTGTGACGATGGTACAAAGTGTTTGCAAGATAATGTTTTTGTTTGGCAATATTTTTATTATGATAACAAACACAGTTTATTGCTAAAAGAATGTTTATGCTTTTCATTAGTTTCCAATGATTTTCACGCGGTTGCATGCTTAAAATGTGTGAGTACAAATAAAAATTTATTATACAGTTTATTTTAATTGTTTTTTAACAATTTCAACATTATCAAGTAAGGTTTTTATTGATATGTTTTATGTTTAAGTTGAACACGACATTCATTACATGTTGTATCTTCTTTTATTTATTTTATCACTTTAAAAAAAATATTTTTAAGAAATCTATTGATAATTACACTCTTGAACAATTTCTGTGAAAACATTATTATTTGTTTGTTTTGTGGGTTGACTAATTACACAAATCCATCGGAAAATGACCGCCATATATTCCTTTTTAAATAAGGAATCAACAAATTTATGTGTCAACGTGAAAGTCATTTGTTGTAAAAACCACAAAATGTCATGCTCATGAATATAAATGATTTTGCAGTATATTGTGCTTCTATATATGTTTGTGTTTGCATGCTGTATTGGTGTGGTGACCATTCTGTTATATTTTAGACTGTTAGTGCCCTGGGGTCAGCTCCCACTACTTATGAACCACAGGTAACTGATAGCGATTTTTTCCTTCTCTTTAAAGTACCGGAAAGCTGCACATTTCCAATTAGAAAAAAAATAAAATTGTCCAATGGCTGTAAAAAAAAATCTCAAATTGAAGGTTTTTAAAAAGAATTTTTTTTTTTTCAATAAATAAAATGCATTATTTAGTAAGTTTCCGTATGCAACTCTATGGCTTAAACCTGAGTTAATATAATATTGATAACTTTGCAACATTTAGTTATCAAATTGAAAGTACCTGGGAGCAAAAAAATCAAATACACCGATTTTCCTATGTGAAGACTTCAAGACCCGAATTTACATGTGAACCTCAGGTAACTAGGATCTTATAACATGTTTAAATGCCTACACAAGTTGGATGTTTTCAAAAACGGGTTCGACACTTACTAAGTTTTTGAGGAACCATAGTTTATATTTCTAAAACTGTAAATGCAAATCTAGAAACATGATGGTTTTGGAAACTTGAAAATTTGCGATAGACTATACAAGTTAACACAAAGTATATTAAATGTTTAATTGTCTTTTATTTGTCTTATATTTAATCTGTTTTAAATTACAACAATTGATTTGCCTTGGTTTCATTTACAATGTTTATTGTTTGATCAGTATGATAATTAAAAGTTTTTTTTTCTGTGTGGTCTTAAGTGCTGTTAAACTTAAGATCATTGTTTTAGCTGCAAGATGTCCTTATTAGACTTTGTATTCCTAAAACTTGAAAAGAAAATCTGACGTGATATATTGTACTAAATAAACAACTAAATTTGCCCATTTTTTCTAGCCCTTGTTATGGCCTCTTTTTATCATCATTGCCCCTATTATATGTGTGTGCGGCCTATTTTTAATGCTCCTTGGTTGTGCACTTTGCTTTAAGAAGCTCCCTAAAATATCCCTGTTGTATGGCCCCTTTTCAAAGTTATTGCCCTTGTTTGTTTTGTCCTTTTCAATGTTATGACTCTTAATATATTCTATTGCTTTAAAAACCTCATTTGAGTGCAATGAGTAGATTGAAATAAATATAACATACCTGATTGTATGCCTCTGTTTTCATTTGAACCTTGTTAACCCTTTCCCACTCAGAAGCAAAGTGAAAATGGCTATGTGCAAACAGCATAAAACCAGAACAGTCATCAAGTAACTGGCAGTCTGTTCAGGTTTTATGCTGTTTGCTGTTAATTATTATTTTAGGGTTTGAAATGAAGCCTTTAAAACTTGAATCTAGTAAATAAAACTTTCTAAGGGACCTAAAATGCATCAAAATATGAATCAAAGTGGTAAAGTGTTAAATTAATGGACCCTATGATAATTAATGGACCCTTTGATAATTAATGGACCCTATGATAATTAATGGACCCTTTGATAATTAATGGACCCTATGATAATTAGTGGACCCTATGATAATTAATGGACCCTTTGATAATTAATGGACCCTATGATAATTAATGGACCCTATGATAATTAAAGGACCCTATGATGTTTTCTGTAGCTTACATGAGCTGCTATGGGCTATGGTACAACAACCAGACTATGAAGTATTATAGCTTATCACATGTTTGTGACCGGTTTCTAATTTCTTATGGCCTCTTAAAGGTAATGCCTCCTGCCATGTGTTATTTTGCTTACATGTGCTGCTATTGTCTGGTTCAGCAAGATTATGGCTTGTTACTTATTATTGTGACTTGTTTCTAATTTTGTATTGCCACTTTTTAAAGTTATGCCCCTTGAAAGTTTTACCGGTTTCTGATTTCTTATGGCCACTTTTCAAAGTTATTGGGCTCGAAATGTATATTCTAATTTCTTTTGGCTTCTTTTCAAAGTTACGACCTGCAATTTTGATCAGTTTCTGACTTCTTATGTCCTCTTTTCATCGTTTTGGTCCCTGCCATTGTGACCGTTGTTATGGCCATTTGTCAAAGTTATTGGCCCTTCAATGTGTTTGTTTAAACCTATTTATTTAAGCTCGATCGCATAGAAAGCATAAGGTTCTCGAGTCCATTTCCTGGGACTAGACCCAGTACTTGGTATCTATGGGGGAAATCTTAACAAATGCTCTCACAGTCAGGATCAAACCCATGACCTTCCGATCGCCAGGCGGACACCATATCCACTACACCACTGCGACCCAGGCGGACACCATATCCACTACACCACTGCGACCTAAATCAAGGCTTTTTTCGTTCTTAGAGAATGGCCGTTTTTCAAATATTTGAGAATTTTGCTACTCATATTGGTATAATATACAAAAGTTTATGACTCAAATTTTCACAACATTAAAAAGTACACATTTTATCACAATTTTGACAGATCGCAACTCATTTTTCACAATTTTGAACAGTTTATGACACATTTTTTCCCCCTACAAAATTACGCAGCAATGGCCTTTTCTGAAAGAGGTGAAAAATAGCCCTGTAAATGTGTTACAGGAGCTGCTACACTATCATCAGCAGACCATGGACGTGGTGCAGGCCGGTCTCGGCGTGGGAGATGTGGGACATCAGCTGATACACCTCAACAAGGTCATAGAGGACATGAGGGAGAAACACAGGTAGGTCAGCTGATACACCTCAACAAGGTCATAGAGGACATGAGGGAGAAACACAGGTAGGTCAGCTGATACACCTCAACAAGGTCATAGAGGACATGAGGGAGAAACACAGGTAGGTCAGCTGATACACCTCAACAAGGTCATAGACTGATGATAGAGGACATGAGGGAGAAACACAGGTAAGTCGGTTGAGTGTTTTAGGATGTAAATTTAGGAGGAATGCATAACTTGTAGAAACACTATTGTTTAAATTTTAGCCCTTGATCATGTTCAGTGTATTTGTTGGAAAAAACTCTTAGGGGAGCTAATCCAGTTGATGTATCTGTTTTGGAAAAAAAAATTAATAAGTGATTAATATACTTACTGCATAGGCTTTTCTTTTATGTTCAACTGAAAAATTAACTTCTGAACTCTAAATGCTGGCCGTTGCAAACAGATTAGGTATTGTCTGTTTTAATCAAGCACAGGCAAGCATTGACAATTGAAAACCAGGAGTCTCACTCAGGGAAGATCAAGCTAAGTGCATGTACGTAAAGTGTCGTCCCAGATAAGCCTGTGCAGTCTGCACAGGCTAATTATGTCCAACACTTTACGCCTGAACTGGAGTTGCGTTTAGAAGAGAATCCTTAAAACTAAAAATCCATGAAGATTGAAAGTGTCGTCCCTGATTTATCCCCACAGGCTAATCTGGGACAATACTTAACGCACATGCACACGGTGCCTATACCACGTGACTTTTTAAGAAATGTGTTGGGAGAATAAAACACGACCCAGTTAAGATTTTTAATGATGCCTTTTTAAATATTTCACCATTTTTAATGGGATAAAGTGGAGAGCCGGCTCATTCGTGAGAGTTTTCTATAGGTGTATTGATCTTTGAAAACAAATAAGTATTTTTTTAGTGAAGTGCAACGGCGCGTTTGTAATATGAAGTCCCCACACTGATCAGACATTTTCTAACTTTTCAAACGCACGGTTGCACTTTACTGAAAAAAATACTTATTTTTTTAAAACATCATGATACCTGTAGAAAACTCTGACGAATGAGTCGGCTCTCCACGTTATCCCATTAAAAATGGTGAAATATTTTAAAAGATATCCTTAAAAATGTTAACTGGGTCGCGCTTTATTCTCCCAACACAGATTCGAAAAAGTCACGTGGTATAGGCACCGTGATGCAGTAAGCTTCATTATCTCAGAGCAAGGATCATATATGTTTATAGCTGTGTCAGTAAACATTTAGATGCGTGTTGTACATGGTGAAGTACGGTATTTCTTGCAATACTGTCTCTGTACCAGTGTTTTTTTTTAATGTTCAAAATCAGGTCCGCTATTAGATCTAAAAATTCCCAATTGAAGGTCTCAAAAAAACTATTCTTTTTTTAGATCTCAGCATTTTGCTAATCTCTCATCTAGCTATATTAAGTCAACCTTAGTAAATATAATACTGAAAACACTTTTATTCTCAATTTTGATGCTTTTTTTAGCAAAACAACAACAATACTAATTTCCCAATTTTACTCAAAACAACGTAATTTTTCCCAATCAGAAGGGAACCGGTCCCAATCCCAAAATGGTGAAAAACACCCACTGTACACTGTAGATTGGAGGTCCTAGAGTTGAAAGGAGAGCGTGCCATGGGAAGGCTGGGGACTCCACTCCTCTCCTTGCCGGCCAATGGACCCATAGAGACAGGGGAGGACACTCCTGAGCTGCAGATATACAACCTTCGGGTGAGGATTATCTCCCATTTATATGACAACCCCCCCCCCCCCCCACCCCCAGGGGGTAAATTGTTTTGCACATGTCGGTCGGTCCGTCGGTCGGTCCGTCCACCAGATGGTTTCCGGATGATAACTCAAGAACGCTTAGGCCTAGGATCATGAAACTTCATAGGTACATTGATCATGACTGGCAGATGACCCCTATTGATTTTCAGGTCACAAGGTCAAAGGTCAAGGTCACAGTGTCCGGATGATAATTCAGGAATGCTTAGGCCTAGGATCATGAAACTTCATAGGTACATTGATCATGACTGGCAGATGACCCCTATCGATTTTTAAGTCACTAGGTCAAAGGTCAAGGTCACAGTGACTCGAAATAGTAAAATGGTTTCTGGATGATAACTCAAGAATGCTAATGCCTAGGATCATGAAACTTCATAGGTACATTGATCATGACTGGCAGATGACCCCTATTGATTTTCAGGTCACTCGGTCAAAGGTCAAGGTCACAGTGACTCGAAACAGTAAAATGGTTTTCTTATGATAACTCAAGAATGCTTACACCTAGGATCATGAAACTTAATAGGTACATTGATCATGACTGGCAGATGACCCCTATTGATTTTCTGGTCACTAGGTCAAAGATCAAGGTAACAGTGACTCGAAACAGTAAAATGGTTTCCGAATGGTAACTCAAGAATGCTTGCGCCTAGGATCATGAAACTTCATAGGTACATTGATAATGACTGGCAGATGACCCCTATCGATTTTCAGTTCACTAGGTCAAAGGTCAAGGTCACAGTGACTCGAAATAGTGAAATGGTTTCCGGATGATAACTCAAGAACGCTTACGCCTAGAATTATGAAACTTCATAGGTACATTGATCATAACTCGCAGATGACCCCTATTAATTTTCAGATCACTAGGTCAAAGGTCAAGGTCACAGTGACTCGAAACAGTAAAATGGTTTCCTGATGATAACTCAAGAATAATTAGGCCTAGGATCATGAAACTTCATAGGTACATTGATCATGACTGGCAGATGACCCCCCTTGATTTTCAGGTCACTAGGTCAAAGGTCAAGGTCACAGTGACAAAAAACGTATTCACACACTGGCTGCCACTATAACTGACAGCCCAAATGTGGGGGGGGGGCATGCATGTTTTACAAACAGCCCTTGTTTATATTATAATATTATATTACTGCCCCACCATTATTACCTCCCGTTTATAATTCTCCTCTTTTATGGTTCTTTCATTTGGTATTACCTCCTTTATATATAACTTCCTTTTGCTATTTTCCACCTTCCATTCATATTATTTACTGTTCATATTACCAACCCTTTCTTATTTGCCCTCTTTCTCACTTCTCACCCCATATTACCACCATTTTTCATTATCTGAACTGATTATTTAAGTCAATTAATGTTTTCATATGTTCTGTATTTGTAAACAACACTTGGCTGTCTTTGTTTTACATGAAATTAATAAACATTGTTAGGAGATATGAGGTCTTTTAACATACACCCACACTACACAATCACTGATCCACATGCAGTGTGTTTGATGTTTGTAGGCACGAGTGTCTCAGCTGGAGGGAGAGCTGGCTCAGACCCGACTAAGAGAGCGGCAACACTCCGGAAAGGTAAAGTCACTTGTTGTATAGTGCTTTTCAAACGAATCATGTTAAAAAGTGTTCTGGCTCAGAATCACCCGAATGAGATCCATTACTCCAGCAAGGTAAATTGGCTGGTATAGAAGTTCATTAAAGCGGGTATATACGATTTTGTCAAATATTTATGAATTTATATAAACTGTGTAAAAAACTTTATATATATATTTCAATATAAATTAAAATAAAAGTTAAGAAAAACATGTGTCGAAAAATGCGAAATAAGCCAGATATTTAATTCTGAAATTGAAAACGGCTGTACAGCCGAATTCGCCAGCATGTATACCATACACGTACGATGTGCATCTAAACTTAGTTTAACGGTTTATTTGAATTCCTGCAATGACATCTATTCATACGACACAGGAACACTATCTCCGATCCTAATACAAAGACGAATGCTTCGGTTATTGTAGGAAAATATGTACGTCATTATCGGCTCGGGGCGCTAATTTGTCTTTGCTGCATTTTATGAAATTCGGCTTTAATGTATAATTTGTCTTGCCTATTTTGTGTTATTGTTACATATTTTATCAATATTTTACAATTAAACACATATAAAAAATCGTATATACCCGCTTTAAGAAATAATGCTTTCGGTACTTGTAGGACAGAAAGAGCAAACAAATAGTGGTTAGGGCAATCTTTCCCTAAGCCACTCGGAACTAGTTTGTTTAACATTTTTGGCTTGCTCTGTGTCTGACTTCTTCATCATGAGGAAGAAAAGAGGCTGTCAGAGGGTCTGTGCTGTTTCTTTAATGGTGCTAGTTGACTCAACAAAAACACTAAACATAATTTTAGAAAATAATACAAAACATACATAATTACACTTTAAGGGCTTCTGTTAGAGGTAATTTTAGGCCCCGAACACATGAAATCGAAAATAAATGAGCCATGCTCTGTGAAAAGAGGGTTTAATGCATATGCGTAAAATACTGTCCCAGATTAGCCTGTGCAGTCCACACAGACTAATTAGGGACAACACTTTCCCTCCGCCTAAACTGAAATTTTCATGAAGTAGAGTTCTTTCTTGAAATGAAAAATGCAATAAAAGCGTAAAGTGTTGTCTCTTGATTATCCTGAGCACACTGAACAGGCTCATCTGGGACGACACTTTACGAATATGCATTAAACCCCCTTTTCGAATAGCATGACCTAAATGTGCCCCTTGTTGTTTCCCCAGGAGAGGATGCCCCCGTCGAGTCCCGGCTACTTCTCAGATGGCACACCCACTGGTCCCCTGCTCACTGAACCCACACAACTGGAGGCGAGTCCACATTCTCTATATTGGCCGTGCTCTGTGTAAAGAGGGTTTAATGAATGTGCGTAAAGTGCTGTCCCTGATGAGCCTGTGCAGTCTGTACAGGCTAATCAGGGACGACACTTTCCGCATTAACTTGATTTTCGCTAAGAAGAATATTTTCTGTAAAAAATAAATATCTTAAAAGCAGAAAGTGTTGTCACTGACTAGCCTGTGCGGACTGCACAGGCTTATCTGGGACGACACTTTACACACATGCATTTAACCCCCTTTTTCACATAGCACGGCTTAGTTATATTTTTTATAATTTTGTTTTCCTGTTTCATTGATTTACTTATTGATTCATGTTGTAATATATGTATATACAACCAATTTACAAAGACATGTACATGAATATACATATTTTACCATGTATGCCCTGTGTTATAACTATCAATTCACAAACTAATTTACTATATGATTCCTTCTTCCTTTTTAACACATTTTACATTACATAAATACCGAAATATTTTATACTTATTTATGTATGACATAAGTAATTCTTAACAAAAAAGTTTTCAGATTTACAACTTCCCTTGAACTATGATTACAGATTTGCTAGTTGTTTTTATAATGGACATTCTTATGTCCCTTGAAGCGTCATAGAATTGTTGTAGGCATGTAATGTCTGAAGTTGCAGTTTGATCGTGGACTTAAATTTTCTAATTCTTCTTGAGATTGAGTTTATTACCGGTTTTCACAAAAAAAACATATACATACTTGAAAGAGGTTTCTGCGGATCATGTTCAGAATGCACAATATGTTTTGTTATCGAATTTAAATTGTGACCTGATGCGATAAGCCATTCTCACGCGCTTCACTTAAAAAATCTTGAGGGTCAATGCCTTGAACCTCTCCGTCGTTCAATCGGTTGGAGTGTTTATAAGTGCACAAATTGATAACAATTGCCTGCAAGTGTGGAGGCATAGTATATCTTGTTAAAAAGTGTTAATATTGATTTGGTACTGTAATCTGTCCATTATTATAATTGTATATCGTAAAATCATTTGTATTCGTTGGTAAGAAAGTTTGTTGTTTTTAAAATAAGGACTATTTGTGGACATGTACATTCATGGATTTCTTATTTTGAAAAAAAAAAGAATTTGTATCAGTCATTTTCCGATGTGTTTGTGTTAAATTTGTGGCTCTATTAACACAGGAAATCAACGAAATAATGTCCCACAAAAAATAGTTATTTTTGCTGTGTCTTAATTTGATATACATGTAAATTGTCATATTATTATATCTGCTTTTGTTTCAGTATTTACGAAATATTCTCTACAAGTACATGATGGGCGGAGAGAAGAAGGTAAAAAATTGCGATTGTTTTTGGTTTAAACCTAATTTTGTTTTAAGCTCGATTACATTGAAAGCCTAGGGCACAACGATTCTGTTTCTGAAAAGATGATATTTTAACGCTCTTTAACTCTTACAAGACTAAGGGTGGCTCTTTCCGGGCTTACTAGAACAAGCAGAACACCCTCAATCCGCGCAGAAAGCGTTAAAAATGTTTATAAAATGTTATTTTCTTTCATTTTCATTTTCATTCTTAACCATTGGGTCTCTGGACATAAAGAGCTTTGTAAATTATGGGAATGTTGACACATATGATGAGGAATGGGTCGTATAACTTTCTATTTTAGGAATAAAAATAATTGTTACGTGACGCGATTGATGTATGTTTCAGACATTGACCCGAGTGATAGGCACAGTGGTACAGTTCACCGAAGACCAAATGAGGCAGCTATTGGCTAAAGAGGAGAAAAATGTATGAGTTATCGAGTTAACATTTTAGCTTATAGTTTTAGAGCGGTTACATTGGTATATTTGACTCAAGCTGACATTCTGTCCATCATTCCACTTATAATGTTATAAGTTTATTATGTGAATTATTTCTACATTTCTTAATTTCTAATTACATCCGTACAACACTGATAGCACATGTTACAACATTTATAACACATTTTACTACACTGATTACACACTTCTCACCACTGATGACACCTGTAACAGCATTGATAACACATGTTACAACATTGATAAACATGTAACAACACTGATAATGGCAATGCATCTTACAATGTTGATAACACCTTTTAAATCACTGACAACACATACTACAACACTGATAATGCCTGTTACAACACTGATAACACATTAAACAACACTGATAACACATTGTACACACTGATAACACATTTTACACACTGATAACATATTTTACAATACCGATAACACATGTTACAATACTGATAACACATGCTACAATACTGATAACACATGTTACAATACTGATAACACATGTTACAATACTAATACACATGTTAAATACTGATAACACATGTTAAATACTGATAACACACGTTACAATACTGAAAACACATGTTACAATACTGATAACACATTTACAATACTGATAACACATGCTACAATACTGATAACACATGTTACAATACTGATAACACATATTACAATACTGATAACACATATTACAATACTGATAACACATGTTACAATACTGATAACACATATTACAATACTGATAACACATGTTACAATACTGATAACACATGTTTGAATACTGATGACACATATTACAATACTGATAACACTTATTTAAATACTGATAACACATGTTACAATACTGATAACACATGCTACAATACTGATAACACATGTTACAATACTGATAACACATTTTACACACTGATAACACATTTTACAATACTGATAACACATATTACAACATTGATTACACATGTTACAATACTGATAACACATGTTACAATACTGATAACACACATTACAATACTGATGACACATGTTACAACATGGATAATGTGTGTTGCAACATTGATTACACATGTTACAACACTGATAACACATGTATATTCATGTTACAACACTAATAACGCCTGTTACAATATTGATACACATTTTACACACTGATAACACACCTTACAACATTGATACACATCTTTCAAGACTGTAAGTGATTTGTTGTGTACTCCTAAACCTTAAACAAACTCCAATATCTTAATAATGTACTCTAAAGCATATCTTGTGAATGTTCTCCTGGTCATTCCATTTGTTATCGTTGTCCTTCTGATTTTGAATCTAATACATCTTTGCATTCTTTAAAAATTAAATTCGTTATTTGTTATCATTATTCTTTAAACTAGAGTTAATATACAATAATGGGGCGCACTCTACGAAAATGGGGTTTAATGTATGTGCTCAAAGTGTCGTCCCGGATTAGCATGTGGAGTCCACACAGGCTAATCAGCGACGACACTTTCCGCTTTTTTTTAAAGGAGAGTGTTCTTGACGAAAACCCAGTTTAGGCGGAAAGTGTCGTCCCTGATTAGCATGTGCGAACTGCAAAGGCTTATCTGGAATGACACTTTACGCACATGCATTCTAACCCCTTTTCACTGAGCCAGCCCAATCCTTTATATTTGAACATCTTGTATTTTGTTTCCACAGCTAAACAAGGACTGGTTCGACTTTTTATTATTACGTTTTTTAATTACTGATGTATTTCTTTTTTTGTGTATGGGAAATAGGGTGTTTTTTTTAAGTTTTTAGTTATTATATTTTAATTCCTGGATATTCACGGGAGTTTGTGCGTTGGTTTTCCCATGTCTGTCTTTAATCATACTGTAAAATCATTCATACGACATTTTCGAGGGCACGTTAATTCGTATTTTTCTGATTTTGGAAAAACAATTATGAATTTTGCAGCGGTCATTTTCAAATGTATTTGTGTTAAATTCGTGGATCGGTCAAACCAGGAAATCAACGAAAATATTTGTCTCACGAATTATCACGATTTTACAGTATTTATGGACATATTAATCTGTTGTCTTATGACACCTTTTATTTATGACTAAGTTAGTAGTTTACAAAAATATTCAAATGATACGCTGTTATGCTCTTATGGTTTCTACAAGTAAAGTAAAGAAGAAAGATTAACGCAAATTAAATGAGCCTAGCTCTGTGGAAAGGGGATTTTATGCATGTGCGAAAAGTTTTGTCCAAGATTAGCCTGTGCGGTCCGAACAGGCTGATCATGAACGACACTCCGCCTTAACAAATTTTTGCTAGTTCCGTAAAATGAAATTATCTTAAAAGCGGAAAATGTCGTCCCTGATTAGCCTGTGCATTCTATTAGCCTGTGCATTCTATTAGCCTGTGCATTCTATTAGCCTGTGCATTTTATTAGCCTGTGCATTCTATTAGCCTGTGCATTCTATTAGCCTGTGCATTCTATTAGCCTGTGCATTCTATTAGCCTGTGCATTCTATTAGCCTGTGCTGAATGCACGGGCTTGTCTCTGGCGACACTTTACGCACATGCATTAAACCCTCTTTTCACAGAGCGGGGCTAAAATATTATTTTGGAATTTAACTAGTCCTGGAAGTCAGTACTTTGTGTTTATACCGAAAACGCATACTTATTCGGGACATAATCTTTTTCGGTCA
This sequence comes from Dreissena polymorpha, assembly GCF_020536995.1. Taxonomy (NCBI): domain Eukaryota; kingdom Metazoa; phylum Mollusca; class Bivalvia; order Myida; family Dreissenidae; genus Dreissena; species Dreissena polymorpha. The sequence continues at coordinate 178,019,782 of NC_068355.1, read as the reverse complement.
TTTTTTTGTTTGTTTTTGAGTTAAGTTTGTTGATCGGTAAGCCCAATAAGTCAACGAAAATTTGTGTCCCACACATATTAGAAATTTTCATTATTTGAGTATGGAGATCAACGGGTACAAAGGGAACTTACATGACTTGGTGTTAGTATCTTTTAACTGCTCGGAAAATCAAGCGGCTCTTAAAATACGTAATGCCCAATATATGCCGGGGATGGTGTTTACATCAGAAATGTCTTTCATTAAACCAGGGAGTTTATGGTAAACATGATGGCTTTTCATACCCTTAAGTATTCATAATCAATTGCAAACACGGGATTAAACATCGTAGTACACATTAACGATACGATACAGTTTTGGAAGATACAAAATTGCTAAAGTTCATATCATATATCATATGATTATAAATTTTCAGTACTTAATTATTTACATTGACATCTCAAGCCCGTTATATATTTGACAAGCATGGCGAGCTAGTTCGTCTACTTATTAAGATTACAAAATTCTCCCGTAAGTAAACATTGTCGTACGATCGTTTATGAAGCGGCCCCCAGGATTATAATGAGCCGCAATCTGGGAAAACAGGGTTTAATGCTTTCTGCAGAGGCTTATCAGGGACGACACTTTCCGTAAAGACGAGAAAAAAAATTGCCGGAGAGTGTCAATGCTTCTTGGCCTGTACAGACTTCACTGGCTATTCTGGAAAGATACTTTAAGCGCATTCATTAACCCTTTGCATGCTGGGAAATTGTCGTCTGCTAAAATGTCGTCTGCTGATTTTGTAAAATTAGCATTTTCTTCGATTTTTTTCAAAGAATACTATCACAATAGCAAACAGTTTGGATCCTGATGAGACGCCACGTTTTGTGGCGTCTCATCTGGATCCAAACTGTTTGCAAAGGCCTTCAAAATTCGGGAAAACAGGGTTTATTCTTTGTGCGTAAAGTATCGTCCCATATTAGCCGGTCCTGTCCACACAGGCTAATCAGGGACGACACTTTCCCTATAGACGGGATTTGTGTTTACTTCATTTACAGCGGAAAGTGTCCACCCTTATTTGCCTGTACGGATTGCACAGGCTATTCTTGAAAGATAATTGACTCACATTCATTAAGCTCTGTCGTCACAGATCGTTGCTCTTATATTTTTATCTTCTGTCATCATAGTTGATTAAGATTCCAAAATGGGATACAAATAACAATAGCATTTTGAGAGTTGAAGTCATCATCTGAATCAAACAAAACAAATCGTTTTGGAAGTTTGTTAGGTACAACGAAACTTAACGCATATGGTATAATGAGTACATTTGTAATCATCATTAAATCATCGTTATGTTTTATTTATTTATTTTATGGAATAACTCATTGTTTGTGTCTCACCATACTTAAGTCGTAGTTGAGGAATGGTTACAGTTACCAAGGATTGGTTCCTCCCAGGAAATGGTCTCAAAGAGTATTTATATAAGCTTATGGCACATGATGCAATAAATGTAAAATACATACAAGATTAAGTTAAAGTAGATGCATTACTTGTTATTCTGTTCCTTTCAGAGTTGGCTTCTACCCTCATAGCGATGAAATGTGCCATGTATCATCTGATATACGTGCTGAGCGAAATACACATAACCGCAGATGCTTGTAGACGTAATTATCCAATCAGTCGCCCTTTGACGTCATCGCTGGTGCCTTTGCTTCATGCAGTCATCGCCTTGGCCATCAATTTTTACTATAGTTGATGTCGGTAACTTGTGACCGTGTAATGTCATCGTTGATGTCGCATTGGGACGTCATCACTGGCTCCTGTTGGTTTCTGACGGCATTATTGAGATCTTCTTTGTATTACGTCATCATCCGCTATGTGACTTCGTGACGTCATCGTTGACTCTATCGCGTCATGACGTCATTAACCACTGTGTCTTTGTTTCGTCTTTACAGTCTGCATCGCATCAGACTGCTCTCTCTTCCTGCCATCTCTACCCGTTATAATGGGTACATTATTTTGTAATTTGGTACTGAATCACCAAATCATCCTAGATATTTGGTTATGCTTCCCCTACTCCGCTTTCAGCTTAATTTATATTCACGTATTGTGCAATACCTTATAGTGCCTCTAAGACACGGTTAGTTCATATATCTAGCATTTTTTTTTTTTTACATGTGAGAATTATCCGAGGTTTAAGGAACATGTTGACGGCGTATAAAGTATCGCATTTCCCAATTACATGATTATCTTTACGGTATTCATTTTTATTAAATGATTTCTTCAACAAAATGTAAATGGTCCGTAGAACATTTTAGTTTTATAATTGTAACCAAGGACACTTTTTGCCATGCGGTAGTAGTGATACAAACCATTATGGATGAAATGTATTACGGCAATGCACTCGAACATTATTTATAATGACACTTTTCAGTGTCTTAATATTTTCTTTTAAATGTGCGCTTTTCATTCCCACTGGGAATATCGGAGTATCGATGAAAAGTTAATTGCCTTGGTTGCATCTGTTCTTAGGAATAAAATGAAAAGTGTAGGGCTACAAGTCACTAAATGTTCGTGGTTTTATTGCTCGTGCGCATATGGGCAAATGCCGCCGATATGTCCCTTTAACTTGCGTTAGTTTCTTAAGTTATTTAGTTGTTGATATTTTTCGAATTTTACATTGTTAATTGTACAGATTATGTACAGAATTGGTTGTTAAATGTTGTCGGAACACATGTATGTACATTCCAGGAAAAAAAACGTGTTATTTGTATAATGAAGTATATATATTTATCTGATGAAATAAAAATGATGAAAATCTCTTTAACGGTATAATTGGCGATTTTTACCCCAACACCGTTTTTACTTGCCGTACATGTACTTCTTAGGCTTTTTTGTTTCTTTTAGTTTATACATACATGTATAGCGTACTTTAATTTCGGTCGAGGTTTAATTATTGAAAACTACATAAAGAACGTTATTGATGAGTGTTGTTTTTAAATCCATATATATACATATTAAATCTATATTTTCGATTGCGTTAATTTAAATCGAACCCCAATTATTTGCTTGCATCGTTAAGTCGCACCACTGTCAAGTAAATGTGTACGAAATTTTCGATTAACACCAAATGATTGGGCAGTATAGATACGCACTTTTTCTATCAGATCAGTAATTCTGTCCCAACCTCAGCAAGTAAACATCTTAATAAATAGTATTAGTTTATTAAGTTACATTAGTAACACAACATTAGGGACTTTCAGCACATAGGGACTGGCAATCTTCTTCTAGCAGCGTAGTAGCCTTGAAGAAGGATACCTACCATTCAATAAACCGTTCCAGAATTTAGTAATTACCCGATTATCTCCCCTGAATACTCTCCGCGTCCGCCATTACACCAATCGCTACCATTAAATATTATATATGCCACGTGCTTTCGTACCAGCCTCGGATTTGCACCGTGGAGGCCTAAAGGCAGTGAACCTTTTGGGGCACACACCCCAGGTCCCTAGTTGGCCTAGTGCATACTAGAATGCCAGTGCATAGTTGATTTCATTCTCTTAAATTAGCCATGGCCGGCTAAACATAAATATGTCTTTTTATAGGTATAAAATATGATTGTAATCTGTAATGCCAATACGGCATTTTAATATGGCATGCATAATTAAAAAAAAACGTACGGGATCGCAAATAATAAATGATTGTCACCTGGTAAGACAATGGTATACCTTATTTCGGAAACATCACATTGGTCATTGGTATAAATAATTGGCTGTATAATTAGATTAGTTTAAGTACGTAAACAGATATTTCGTCATGGTCTCATGCGGCCCCTAATGGTCGCGGGGCCCATAGGCAGTTGTCTAGTCTGCCTAATGGGTAATCCGGGACTGATTCGTAACAACACTGCAATACACCGTTTAGGTTCCATACATAGGGAACGATGTCGGAATATAGAGCCGGAGTCGTATCTCCTTGAACCGAAGTCTTTTTTCATGGTTGTGTTTACCTAACCCGCAGTGTTTACCTGACCCGCAGTGTTTACCTGACCCGCAGTGTTTACCTGACCCGCAGTGTGTGCTGCAATAGTTCGATGTCTATAATCGAATACGGTAAGAGCAAAGCCGACGCCAAAGCTCATGCACGTTGTGCATTTTATTGTACATTATGCTCGAGGTCAGTGTTTAATAGCATTGATTATATTTAATTCTTCAAAACAAATAAATCTATTACTAGCAAATCGTATAGCTAGGTAGCTTGAGGATTTTTCTTCATTTTATTGTGTTTTCAATTTTATTAACCAGGTTTTCCGAAGGAAAAAACTGGTTATTAGATTGGCGAATGCGGGCGGGCTGGCTGGCGGGCTGGCGGAACAAGCTTGTCCGGGCCATAACTATGTCGTTCATTGTCAGATTTTAAAATCATTTGGCACATTTGTTCACCATCATTGGACGGTGTGTCGCGCGAAATAATTACGTCGATATCTCCAAGGTCAAGGTCACACTTTGAGTTCAAAGGTCAAAAATGGCCATAAATGAGCTTGTCCTGGCCATAACTATGTCATTCATTGTGAGATTTTAAAATCATTTGGCACATTTGTTCACCATCATGGGACGGTGTGTCGCACAAAAGAATCACGTCAATATCTCCAATGTCAAGGTCGCTGCGACTAAAAATAGATTAAAAAAAAAAAACTTACAAAGGGGGTTAATTTTGTTTGTTCATTTCAAAAGTTCAGTTTGAGTTTTCTCCCTTTATCAGATTTTTTTTCACAATGAAAACCTGGTTTTGTGACAATTTTGTCCCTTGTTATATTTTGTCTGAAGTCATCCTTAGAACCCGAAGCTCGATTTACCGACACGTTACACATACATATGTATTTTGTATAACCATTAAGAATTGTTCGAATGACTTGGACGGATGTTGTATTCTTGGTGAGGTATGGGCAAAAAGAACACGGGAGACGAAAAACAAAACAAAAACATTTACTGTTATAAATATACACTGTTCTGAAACATCACTGCGAAAGCAGTCGTGTCAACGTTCAGCTGAAATAATGTTTGGGGCATTTACATTGGACTAATGTTATAAAGAAAACAGGCAATGGGTGATCCTGGTGATGTGACTAGCTGCACTTCAAGTGCGGCCGAGAGTCAGTCTAAGGGCAGGTCAGTTGGTCAGAGGTCATGAATCCAGGTGTCAGGGTCGGAACGTACTGGGGAGTCGGTCAGAGTCGGTAAGTCCTAGAGCAGAGTTTAAGTGGTGAGTGAAAGTAAAACGGCAGCGGTCAAGGTCAGACAACAGGGATGAGGTAAAGTCGTAAGTGTAAGAAAGTGCTTGGGCATATATAGAGGCCAGTCGTCACAAAGTCCTATGTCTTAAAAAAGTAAACCATGCGGAAAACGGGCAAAGGTCAGGGTTCAGATAATCCATTTCACTTTTGTTCCGCGGTCAGTTCAAGGTAACGAAGAAATTGTCAGTCTGCCCAGGGGCGTCGGTGTGTTCAGTTATTTGACACGGACCAAGCGTGTGGTTCCCTGTCAGTAAACCCACATTCAGTGGTTAGTCTAAATGAAATCGTATGAAACGGTCGTGTTGAAATCGTATGAAACGGTCGTGTGCTCTGTTGTTTACGTGGGCGGGGAATCAGTCTGAGCGCGGGCAAGAATCCTGATTTAAATCCCCAAACACGTTCAGCTCAAACAGGCAGGAGAGCGCGGTGACCAGAACGTAAGCGACCAAGCAGACGACTCCGAACGGCTTCGTTAGGCGCCAGCGGGCGAGATTGATGCCAATCAGCATGAAGGCGACGGTGAAGAGCAGGATGAGCGTGGAGTAGGCGAGACCGCCGCTACTGATGACGAGTGGGTCGCCCTTCTTGACGATGGTAGTGGCCAGGAGCCAGGGCAGGCCGAGACACATGAGGATGTCGAACACGTTGCTGCCGATTGAGTTGGAGACCGCCATGTCACCGAAACCTGCGACAGAGAGTGACGTGGTAATACACGAATAAAGTAATGCACTCTAAGCGGTATAATATCGAATTAAATTATTTATTTACTACATGTAATTATAAGTTGCGATGACAGCCATGTCACCGAAATCTGCGGTCATATACTCCAAGCGGTATATTTGATTATATTGACCCAGTTATGTCTAGTGGACTCTCACATCCTTCTTAATTGGATCAATTTATTTCCAAAATTAGGGATGTATATTACTAGTATATTGATTTCTATATTTAGAATATTTCTTATAGAAATTCCTTTAAGCAAACAGCGCATACCCTGATGAGACGCCGCATCATGTGGCGTCTCATCTGTGTCTACGCTGTTTGCCAATGCATTTTTTTCTAGACGCTAGGCTTAAATGGGTTAAAGAATTTATTAAAGATTTATATGTTGCAATAGCGTAGGGGATATTATGGCCGCCTAGCGATCAAGAGGTCGCGTGTTCTATACATTCTCTGGGAGCGTTCTTGAGATCTCATTTATAGACACGCCATAGTACTGGTTCTACCCATGCAATTGACTCGAGGCTTCTACACACCATAACTACGTACCATCTCTGGCGACGAAAACGCTGCTCAGACAGTCCGGTACGGAGGTTCCGGCGGCGAGGATTGTCAGACCCATCACGGTGTCCGGTATGTCCAGGGCGTCACCTGACAGCAGCGAGAACGAGACGCGATCAACATCGAGGCAATCGTGATACATCGGCTATCTCCGGACTTCTCCGTAAGATTTAAGCAATAAATCGTCTGCTGATCCAGAGTGGAAAACTAGCAGACGGGTAGTCTGGCCTCACTGCCTCTTTTACTGCGGATACGTAGTGAAAGGGGAAGGGACCCAGACTTGCAGACGGGAGGGGGCGGGAAGGCGGGAAAATAGGTTGTAATACACTAATAGCCACACATACGCCGCACCTTTACTAAATTACGTTACTTTCACCATATGACACACAATAAATTATGTTTAGAATTTAACAAAAAAATACTTTAAAAGGCTTCATTCTGCAATAATTATCATGGTTTGTTCACCTCTGACTTACGTAGAAATCATTGCCCGCGTGTGTCAAAAAGAGCGTAGGAACATTTTCCAGGAGTGTAACGACTCAAGCAGCGAAGTATAAGTTAAGTGTCACAATCAATGAGCCGCGCTGTGGCAAAACGGAGCTTAATGCACGCACGAATCTAGAACGACCCTTCACGCACATGCATTAAGCCCCGTTTTCCCAGAGCGCGGCTCAAATACACATGGGCCACGTACGGAGGCTTGAACTAGAGTACCTATTATTGTCACCATCCACACCATGAGATAGGAGCTCGCCGCAATCCACACGATCGACATCGTGAAAGTCAGCATGTAGAGGCGCTTCCAGACGCCTTCCCGCCGACAGTCGGGCACCGACACGAACAGCAGGCACTTGACCGGCATCATGACGGCCCAGTAGAGGCGCTGCAATGCTCCTTCCGGTACTATGAACGGCGACTCGTACTGTTTTTCTGTAACGACGTGAGCATATTTCAGCATTGGGTTGAATGCCGTTAATGTTGTGGCACATGATGATGATGATGATGATGATGATGATGATGATGATGATAATGATGATGATGCTGTTGTTGTTGTCGATATCATTTTATGTTTGTTTTCATATATTCAAAGTCAACAGTTCTTTCTAAACGTTTTGTTAATTAAATGTAAACACTTTATCTTAAGTATTTGTACACAGTTTTCGATACACACCTTCATGTTTTTGCGACCTTTCGGTACTGCTGTCACATGAGAACCCAGTCTCCTTTTTCGGTGGCGTCTCCGCTTGCTCGCCGTACATGCCGCTATGAGAACCTTCTGAAAGCAGTCGACATAAATGACGTCAAGAGCATGATATGACGGCATGCGTATAATGTGAAACGATCGGTATATTGAACAGAGACGTGATTGACATGATTTCTAATTATCAAAGCCAGTTATACGAAATGTTTATTTGTTCAACAACCAAGCGACTAAGGGCTTCAATCTATATCTTAAGTTGCAAGTGCGTGTACCGGAAGCAGCGAGAGGCTGTCGCTCCTCCTTCTCTAGGTCCGATGACCGCCGACAGCGGGCGAAGAGAGGCCCCATGCAGGCATTGGCTCGAGCCTCCAGGGTGCGGTTGAAGTACATGATGACAATGTAGAGTGCGTAGAGAAGAACCAGTATCAGCCCCTCGTACCTGCACGGGGAAACAATAAATTCTAAAAATAGATCTATCTAATGGAGCACTCCAAAGATTGTCGATGTATCACGATTGAGTGTTCACTAGATCGATGTTAAACCTGATCTCGTCAGAAAAGGTCGTGATACCGTTTCCCAACCTTTTCACACAGTTTCAACTGTCGTGCTTTGATCAAATTCCTGACGCAAACAACTGTGACGTAGTCGCCGTATTTGTGCCATATTGTATCATATGTCAACGTTAAAAACAAACCAGTCGAGAATGGGGCAGAATGCGGCAGCCCCCATTTCAATGATTAGTATCTTGCTTGTGACGTTGTCGCCGTAATCGTATCAACGTAAACATCAACTCAACTAGACGAGATTAAATTATATCATCGTGTTTTGTCAAAGGGTATACATAAAAATTAAGTAAATATTAAACACTTTGTGTTAATAAGTGTCGAGTAGTTTGAGTTAGTTCTTATAGGTCACAATATACTAAATAGTTTCCCAATATAATTCAATGTAAAAGCGACAACTTTGAGCGAAAATAAATGCAACATTTTGCACATAGAGACCCCCATAACCATACCTTTTCTTAAAGGAAATTCTACGCGGAATCGATTTATGCAATACAAAATATATGTCAAGTTCAAACCAAAAAAAAAACTTGACTGTTTTTGCATTTTTTTTCTGCCGTTTCTTAGTGGAATGTAACCTTTTCAGTGCAAGGCTTTACTAAAGTCTCCAAGTTTATCATGTTTCAGGGATTCGGTTGTGAACACATATTTATGCCCTACCGATATCTCCGAAAGATAAAACCCGAACAATAGTTTAAAATGTAAAACATGCCTTCCAGTCAACTATGATAGTTTTTTAGAGAGTACAGCCCTACATGAAACGAGTATTTAGTATATTGTAACCTTATATAAAACATAGAGTGTAGCCTTAGCTGTTTTATAGATAATGTATAGTTGACTCTAACCTTCTCTGAACACGTGCACGTAACATCCAATCATTCACTTTCCCTTCAATATTCAGTTTGCTTGTTGAAAGTTGTTTCTGACAGCAATACCATTTTGGATGAGACATATTATTTGTGTGGAATATTATATATTCTTGCAGATAACCTTGTCGATTCAATTCAATCGAACCGTATTACGCAAATTGCGTGTAGCCAGGCCGACAACAATGGCGCCCAACTTTCTTCACTGATCGATCACATAATTTAATTATGACAATCCGTGTGCTCAATCTTTTTTCTTCGGGTTTACACGTTTTAGCATGCCAAGGGCACTCTTCAAGACCGTCACGTCACATCATCAGGACTGTTGTGATTTAAGGTCACTTCCAACAGCCTTGATCTTGGTCTAGCTCTTATGCGACGCGATTGTCAGTCTACCACTCTGGAGGTCCATTGTGAAAATACGGGGGATTGAAATCACGGCCTCCAGAGTCATGTCAGACAATTTAACCGCGTCGCTTAAGAGCTAGCCCAACAGCAAGGCTGTTCGAAGTGACCTTAAATCACTACAGGTGATCTATGTATCACGATTGGCGAAATATTATGATGAAATCAAGGCTAAACCTACCAGTAGACTTTCTCATCCTGGATGGTGATCACAAGGGCGGCTATCGAGATCAGATAGAACACGCAGTCACGTGTCATCGGATACCAGGTGAGGTGCACGATCTGTTGGTAAACAACAAGGTAAATACTGACATGAGTATTCACTGACCATGGACTTATACTTCAAAATCTGTGTTTATCAGTCAGTAGAACAAATAATGCAAATAGTAGTTCAAATCTAAGATTAGTTTTTTTTGCAATTTAAAAAAGATTGGAATATATGTTATTTTGCTTTCTATCTGGGTAGTTGACCACGATAACTTTGTGTCTACAGGAAACTCAATAAGTAACAGATAATGAATACTAGTAAGCGTGTTGGCAAGCCGTTTGAGCCGCGCTCTCGGAAAACCGGGCTTAATGCATGCCCGTAATGTGTTGTCCAAGAATAACATGTTCTGTCCGCACATACCTATCAGTAATTATGCTTTTCGCCTAAACTAGATGTTCGCTACGTAGAGGCTTGTAATTACAATGAAAGCGGAAGGTGTCGTCCCTGAATAGCATGTACAGACTGCACAAGCTTATAACAATTGTGCATTAAGCCTGATTTTCCCAGAGCGAGGAACATTAATGTAAGTATACGCACCATTCCAGCGAATATGGCACAGACGCCGATTATGAACAGAATATTGAAGACGGCCGATCCAACTATTGTCCCCACACCAACGTCACTTTTGGCTATGAACACACCTACAATAGACAGTCAATAACAGTCAATATAGATAAGAGCTGATCCAACTATCGTCCCCGCCCCAACGTCACTCTTGGCTATGAACACACCTACAATAGACAGCCAATAACAGTCAATATAGATAAGAGCTGATCCAACTATGGTCCCCACCTCAACGTCACTCTTTGCTTTAAACACTCCTGCAATAGACAGTCAATACCAGTCAGGATTGATAAATCCGATCCAACTATCGTCCCCACCCCAACGTCACTTTTGGCTATGAACACACCTACAATAGACAGCCAATAACAGTCAATATAGATAAGAGCCGATCCAACTATCGTCCCCACCCTCAACGTCAATCAATGCTATAAACAGTCCTACAATAGACAGTTAATAACAGTCAGGATAGATAAGAGCGGAACTAACTATCGTCCCCACCCTTAGTCACTCTTGGTAAGAACACGCCTACAATAGACAGTCAGGATAAAAAAGATTAAAAGGAAAGAAGAATTTCTATTTTTACATCATGTTTGCGATCAAGCAGGTATTTCCTCGAACCAGCGTACTTTATTTCAGTAATTGAAATTACTGTTTTTGTTTATTTAACGTGTACTTTTTCATGAAATCATGGATGACTTTTCAGAAACGGAAACTGTTTTGTTTCACAACTGAGGGCGCTTTTTCAAATAAGATCAAGTGCTAAAGAACCAGCATCCCACCTGCTTGATGTTCAATCTTTCAGCGGATTTCTTGCTTGCCAAAGAAATAAAAATAATTTTACATTAGAGGATCGTTCCTTTGCAAAAGTCTGATCAGGGATGATACTTTCCGCCTTCACTTGATTTTCGCTAAGAAAGTAATTCCTTTAAAAAAATATATATTCAGAAAGCGTCTTTCCAGATTAGCCTGTGCGTACTGAAGAGGCTAATATGGGACGGCATTTAAAGCACATGCGAAACGCCCCGGCATTTAAAGCACATGCGATACGCCCGGCATTTAAAGCACATGCGATACGCCCCGGCATTTAAAGCACATGCGATACGCCCCGGCATTTAAAGCACATGCGATACGCCCCGGCATTTAAAGCACATGCGATACGCTCCGGCATTTAAAGCACATGCGATACGCCCCGGCATTTAAAGAACATGCGATACGCCCCGGCATTTAAAGCACATGCGATACGCCCCGGCATTTAAAGCACATGCGATACGCCCCGGCATTTAAAGCACATGCGATACGCCCCGGCATTTAAAGCACATGCGATACGCCCCGTTTTTTTAAGAGCGTTGCTCATTTTAACCCTTTGCATGCTGGGAAATTTGTCGTCTGCTAAAATGTCGTCTGCTTATTTTCTAAAATTAGCATTTTCTTCGATTTTTTTTTCAAATAATATTATCAGAATAGCAAACAGTTTGGATCCTGATGAGACGCCACGTTTTGTGGCGTCTCATCTGGATACAAACTGTTTGCAAAGGCCTTCGAAATTCGGTTCTCGCACTGAAAGGGATAAAGTTTTTGGTGACCCACTTGCGAAATTAGGGAGCATGATATTTTACTTCACCGTGGTGTTTCCATAAGAATTTGTATTCGTTGTTCATTGGCTGATAAACAACAATATATTAAACAAGTTCTCTACACTAAAGATACCTTTCTTCGGTATGGGTAACATAAACAATGTAAAATCTGTATTATTCGTGTACCCTGTTATTTATTTATTTTTTTGTGGAATTTCGTGGCTTTACCGATCCACGACATTACACAAACACACCGGATATACCGGCTCAAATTGCTCTTTTTTTCTCTCCAAAATCTGATATCCACGCATCCACGTGTCAACGAAAGTCTTAAAAAAAATTAACATTGACATTTCATGATTTTTGCGAATATAGCTGTTTTACCGCAATATTACTTAATCCCCGTGCACTCATACACTGTAAATTGAGAGTCATGTGACGTTCGTTTTTTTTCACGACTTCATTAACGTCCTCCCTTTTAAATTAACCCATTTATTCCTAGCTTCTTGAAAAAAGGCCTTGGCAAACAGCGTAGACCCAGATGAGACGCCGCATGATGCGGCGTCTCATCAGGGTCTGCGCTGTTTGCTGAAAGGAATTTCTGTAAGAAATATTCTAAATATAGAAACAAATATACTAGACATACCTAAATTTGGAAATAAATTGTTCCAATTTAGAAGAATGGGAGAGTCCACTAGGCATAAATGGGTTAATGTAGCACGCAAACTTTATAGAAGTAAAACAAGTAACCTATGTAAATTGTTGTTATTAATGAGGTGCATACACAACGCACGTGAGTAAATTCATTACATGCATGCGACAGATGAATCAACATGTATCTACCTGTAACATTTAAGTATTAAATAACAACCTGGACATTTTAGTAGACTTTATAATACATAATACTCGTACAAGTGGCTATAATAGAGTTAATTGTCGTGCGTTTAGAATAAATGCAGCTTTTACTTAAGCTTAAATCGTTTCAACCTCCGCGCAGAGATTTAAATGAAACCAGCAAAGCTGGATCAAATCCCTAACTTCATAATCAACCACGTGATAATAGCCAAGCCACGTGGTACAATAATATTACGGTTGTTGTTTTAATTAAGGCAATTTATTGTTACGTACACGTATGACCCTTAATTTATACACTTTTTGCAAAATATTTAAGAAAAACGATTCTACTTTTCATAATAGTATACTTAAACTAAACAAAATCATAACAAATCTGGTAGGATTGTCTTGTGATGGCAGAGGTTGTATGTGAGAGCAATGAAGAACAGCTCTGCGTGGAGATGAAATCGTTTAAATTTTATTTTAACGTTAATACGCAGACACTTTCCGCTTTATGGTATTTTTCGTTTAAAGGAAGTCTCTTTATTAGCGAAAATGCAGTTTATTATTGCGCATCTTTATTAAGCCCAGTTTTTCCAAAACGAGACTCAAAGATTAGGGTCGGTTGGTTTAGTGGAAAATAACAACATTTCATTTATCGAGAAAATTCAGAGGTCTAAATGGCCCAGTGCTAGCGAGTTACAATTACCGGTAGCTTCTAGGTGGCCGGAGGTTCGAATCCCACTTACAGGATGTTAAATACATTTGTATTTACACATTATCTTGATGTGATGATAATTAAACATGGTTTCAAATGATTAACTTTTGTTAGTAAATACAATTAACAAAATGTTTAAAAAATATAAATCCAGGAAGAAGTTCATAATCGATATAAGAGTGCAATTTTATTAGCTGTAATAGGGCACTTATCGTGTAATGTTTTTCGCTATAATGGGGTACTTTAATTGCTATTTAATAAGCTATAATAAGGTACTTATGTTGTCATGTTATACAATATAATAAGGCACCTATCTTGTTAGGTTATAAGCTATAACAGGGTATTTGCGCTGTAATGTTGTGCAGTAAAATATGGTACTTATATTGTAGTGGTATAAACTATAATGGGTACTATCTTGTAATGTTATACGCTATAATACGGCTTTAATCATGTTCTGTTATACGCCATGAAGGGAACTTACCGTAATTTTTCAAAGAAGATCTGTTTTCCCAATTTTAATCAAACATTCTAAATTATAAGTGGGTATGGTCAATTTCACTTGCATGTTTATCATACGAACGAAATTTAAGCGTTGTTGTATCTTTATTCTAAATAAACGCATGCGCACGGTATTGTTGGTTATTAGAATAGATCAACAAGAATGCCATGTTTTGAATGATATTAATTATATAATCTACCCGTAATAACAATACAATTATTATTATAATAATTATACATGTTTTTATTTGTGTTATTAATTACCGATGACGGAAGTGAAGAACTCCGGAGCGGAACTTCCGGCTGCCATGAAGGTGGCGCCCGCTACGTCCTCCTGTAGTTCGAGACCTAGTAGGGAACGAAATAAGAGAACTTAACCCATTTAAGCCTAGTGGACTCTCCCATCCTTCTAAATTGGATCAATTTATTTCCAAAATTAGGGATGTCTAGTATACTTATTTCTATATTTTGAATATTCCTTACAGAAATTCCTTTAGGCAAACAGCGCAGATCCAGATGAGACGCCTCATTATGCGGCGTCTCATCTGGGTCTACGCTGTTTGCCAAGGCCTTTTTTCTAGACGCTAGGCATAAATGGGTTAATGTACGCAGCTGTAGGACAATGACAAAGAACAAAGATCTATCATGATCAAAGATTGGAAACATCAATGTAAGACTGTGGGAGAACTCGTCTCATATCACGGCACTTTGTTACCCGGCATTTCGCGCGAGACTTCTGTAATGAACATACACTCATACCTCAGCGCGTTCGAAGCTTGATCCGAATAAACCTTATTAAAAAGTTATTTTATGACTTATACAGTAGAATTTTAAACATGTGAAAACAAGTTTTGATATTTATTACAGCTTTAATAAATTAAAGAGAAATAAGAATATAACATAATGTATTATATAACATTTTTCTTTGTGGCAATATTAAGCGACTATACGTACTATTAAAGGTAGAGTTAGCTTTTTGTAAAGATCGCTATTCATTACTGCCTTTTCCAAAATATACGGTGTTTCTAATGCAATGCAAGGATGAAAGACTAATAAAATAAAATAAATGCAGTCTGAAGTAAAATTCGTAAATTTAACTCAAATAGTTCCGGAGAGAATTCGCCAGCGCAACTTTGTAAGATTTCATGCCGAGAAAGACACTATTGAAGCGTTAAAAGCTGCTTACGTCAGAGAGTCATGAACGCATTCTCTTGATCTTATTTAAAGTCTTGTCGCTAACGAACACGTTCTTGTCTTGGACACGTTTTTTTCGTCAATGAAAGAAGAAAAAAAAATCATCGTAACTTATAAAGATTATTTGCGGACCAAACCTACTAAGACGGATTCCTTTTGTTCTGTTAAGTGAAATATTCAAAATATGAGCTTTGTAAAAAAACACACACAGATATAGACCGCGGAACACTATTTTTTCCACAGGGCACAAACTGTCGGTCCTCCCTTAATAAGCTTTTATTAGTGTCCTATATATTTATTTTATTGAAACGTACAATGAAGATGGTACTGTTTTCTTCTCTACTAAGCTTTCAAAAGTATTCAGTCCACGTTTTAAATTGTTGAAATAATATATATGGGCCGTGCTCTGTGAAAAGGGGGTTTAATGTATGTGCGTAAAGTGTCGTCCCAGATTAGCCTGTGCAGTCCGCACAGGCTTATCAGGGACGACACTTTCCGCTGTTATTTTTCATTTTAAAAGTCTCTTCTTATCCATAATCCAGTTTAGGTGGAAAGTGTTCTGTGCGAACTGCACAGGCTAGTCTGGGACGACACTTTACGCACATGCATTAAACCCCCTTTTCACAGAGCAAGGCCCAAATATATCGGTATAATTTAAGAAAGAGCGTACACCATCACGAGTCTTCTCTCTTTTGAGTGACCTGTCAGTCACCCATCAAACGTGTAACCAAACTCAGTCCGCTTCATGTTTTACGGGTAACTGGTCTGTCACTTAAAAGCCGTTCAGTATTTTATAATTGGTAAATGTTTATGCACAGTCATTCATTTATAATATACAAAGGTTTAAACTCGTGATGTTTTGCTTAGGAGATACTCGTATTTTCTTAATATGTGCGTTTTCGTTTTCAATTCCTTTTGATGGGTTTTGACCCAGATTTCTTATGATAATTATATGCAGCAGGAACTGTGGAAGATAAACCCTTTCAAAAATACATAATGCTTCGTTACAATCCCAATTTTTAGATTACATATTATCTCTTTCTTTGTAAAAATATTATAATACCGTATTATATAATTGTTTTATATTCTTACAAACTTCCACATATTCTTTGATGTTATTTTGAAGTCAAGGACGTAATTATCATGCCAATGACGTCATATTAACGTTTCTACGACGTCCCAGTTATGTATATGACATAATCTTACATGTACACATTGTCCGACATCTGTTGCGTGTGTGACGTTCCCTGAACGTGAACATAATTTGCGGCGTTATATTTTGGTTTATGACGTCACATTCAAGTGTATCACGTCTTATACTGTCACATCCCTTTAAATCAGCCTGATAACCAGGTATACTAATAACCCAAAAGTTATTAGGCTAGTTGACCAGGTAACCTAATAACCCAAAAGTTACTGTAAAATGACGTCATTTTTTGACGAAATGACGTCATTATACCAGCGAAATTCACCGGTTAAACTCTTTTACAATGTAAATGAACGGTAAAAAAGGCATAAAATAAAAGAAAACTTGTTGGATTCGGTGGAATGACATGATAAATAGAATTATAAGTTGGTGACGTGGATGGAGAATGGTCATCTGTCTCGTCGTCGGATCTTATCGGTGAGCCGATAAATTCCACCGACTTGCCAGATTACTATTCTCCATCCACGTCACTAACCTATTATTCTCTATATATGACGTCAAAATTACGTCCCTATGTTTATATTTGGGTTTACTAGAGTTCCTCAGGTCTAAGACGTCACACTAACGTTTATTACGTTATACTCACGTTCACATATGGACTCAAGTGAAGACACGAAATAGTCGTCACAGACGATGGCGAGGAAGCCGAACATGTAGATGGCGATTAGGATGTGGAGAGCTATGGCTCCCTGTTGCGTCTCGCGCAGGGTGAAAAAGTTAGCCGGGAACTCGTCTACCGCCCGCGGCGTGCAGTTCCGGTCCGGGTCCGCGTCGAGATCTGACGAAGAAAAAAGCATTAATAAATAAGAAGAGAAAATCCAAGCGCGAGATGGGGAGGGAATTATTATTATATTAATATAGTTTTTTTTACAGATTAGGCAACAACGATTTTGAATGTTAATGCGGGAAATTCGAGAATAAGTTTTTCGCTAGCGGGAATAAAGTCCGCTTTTAAAAATGGCGAAAACGAATAAATTCAAGTACGCTTTGGGAAAACGGGTCTGAGTGCATTCCAGATTAGCCTGTGCACGACATTTTCCGTGTTTATTTGATTTTCTGTTTAAAGAAAGTATCTTTTTAGCGAAAATTAAAAAAAATATAGGCGGAAAATATCTCCCCTGATTAGCCCGTGCGGTCTGCACAGGCTTATCTGTAACGACACTTATATGCATGACGCCCCGTTTGATTAGCCCGTGCGGTCTGCACAGGCTTATCTGTAACGACACTTATATGCATGACGCCCCGTTTGATTAGCCCGTGCGGTCTGCACAGGCTTATCTGTAACGACACTTATATGCATGACGCCCCGTTTGATTAGCCCGTGCGGTCTGCACAGGCTTATCTGTAACGACACTTATATGCATGACGCCCCGTTTGATTAGCCCGTGCGGTCTGCACAGGCTTATCTGTAACGACACTTATATGCATGACGCCCCGTTTGATTAGCCCGTGCGGTCTGCACAGGCTTATCTGTAACGACACTTATATGCATGACGCCCCGTTTGATTAGCCCGTGCGGTCTGCACAGGCTTATCTGTAACGACACTTATATGCATGACGCCCCGTTTTCCCAGAGCCTGTCAAATAAAAAAATGGAGCCATACTATAGAAGCATTTTAAATTGATCTTAATGTTATTCGACATCAAATCCTAATTTTCCAAGGTTAAATGGTTAAACGCAATTATCATTATTAAATATTTTTGCAGTTAAGTAAATACAATTGCTTATTATGTGTGTTTTCAAAAACAACAGAAAAAAATACACACTTAACACTTTTAAAAGAGAAAAAGATGTAGGGCAATACACACTATACTTCAAATAAAGAGAAAAATGTAGGACAAAAAAAAACAACAAAAACCCAAAACTTCTTTTAACAACGCAATAAATCAACCATAACGTACTGGTTCTTATCCATAGTTATTGTATGACAATTTCAATGCTGCATTCAAATGAAATGACCGCCTCCTGCGCTATTAAGCGAAATTTTCATTCTCAATGATAATGAGTCATGCGAGTTAAAACAGAACATGTGAACTGACACCAGTGTTTCGTTCGCGGTCGCGTGGTGTTCTATAAACGTTCGACCATTCGGGATGAAAATTAAATTAAATTACAAAACCATGTTATTGTTATAAAATAGTTTTGAGTTACATAACAAATACGACAATCATGATTTATGACTGATGCTTATGCTGATACTACTACAACTACTTCAAGTACAACAACAACAACAACAACAACAACAACAACTACTACTACTACTACTACTACTACTACTACTACTACTACTACTACTACTACTACTACTACTACTACTACTATTAACACTACATCAAGTGCAACCATAACGACAACAAAAACAACAAGTACTACTACAACTCCTATTATTACTGTTGCTGCTGCTGCTACTGTTGTTGTTGTTGCTGCTGACGCTGCTTATATTACAACTTCTACTGCTGCTGCTGCTACTACTTCTACTACTTCTACTATTACTACTACTACTACTACTACTACTACTACTACTACTACGGCTACTACTACTACTACTACTACTACGACTACGACTACTACGACAAACGACGACGACTACTACTACGACTACTACTACTACGCGACTACGACTACGACGACGACTACTACGACTACTACTACTACTACTACGACTACGACTACTACTACTACGACACGACTACTACTACTACGACTACGACGACGACGACGACGACGACGACGACCATACGACGACTACGACTACGACCACGACGACGACGACGACTACCACCACCACGACGACGACTACTGACTACGACGACTACGACGACGAAGACGACGACGACTACGACTACGACGACGACGACGACGACGACGACGACCACCACACCACCACGACGACGACTACGACGACGACTACTACGACGACTACGACTACGACGACGACGACGACGACGACGACTACACGACTACTACGACGACTACCACTACCACTACGACGACTACGACGACGACGACACTACGACTACGACGACGACGACGACGACTACACTACGACTACGACGACGACGACGACGACGACGACGACGACGACGACTACGACTACGACTACTACTACTACGACTACGACGACTACACTACGACTACTACGACGACTACTACTACTACTACGACGGCTACTACGACCACTATACTACTACTACTACCACCACCACTACGACTACTACTACTACTACTACCACTACTACTACTACGGCTACGACTTCTACTACTACGACTACTACGACTAGACGACGACGACTACGACTGCTACTACGACGACGACGACTACTACGACGACGACTACTACTACGACGACTACTACTACTACGACGACGACTACTACCACCACCACCGACGACTGCTACTACGACGACGACGACGACGACGACTACGACGACTACGACTACTACTACGACTACTACTACGACGACGACGACTACTACCACCACCACCACACCACCACTACTACGACTACTACGACTACACTACTACGACTACGACGACTACTACGACGACTACTACTACTACGACTTCTTCTACTGCTACTACTACTACTACTACTACTACTACTACTACTACTACTACTACTACTACTGCTACGACTACTACTACTACTACTACTACGACGACGACTACTACTACTACGACGACTACGACTACGACTACTACTACGACTACGACGACGACTACGACTACGACTACTACGACGACGACTACGACTACGACGACGACAACACCACTACTACGACGACGACGACCACCACCACGACGACGACGACGACTACTACGACGACCACTACTACGACGACGACTACGACGACGACGACTACTACGACTACGACGACGACTACTACGACTACTACTACTACTACGACGACTACTACGTCGACTGCTACTACTACTACTACCACTACTACTACGACGACGACGACGACTACGACGACTACACGACGACTACGACGGCGACGGCGACTACGACTACGACGACTACTACTACGACGACTACGACTACGACTACGACGACGACGACGACTACGACGACGAGACTACGACGACTACGGCGACTACGACGACGAGACTACGACTACGACGACGACGACGACGACGACGACCACTACTACGACTACTACGACGACGACGACGACGACTACGACGACGACGACGACTACGACGACGACGACTACGCGACGGCGACGCTACGACGACGACGACGACTACGACGCTACGACGAACGACGACGACGACTACTACTACTACTACTACGACTACGACGACTACGACTACTACGACGACTAGACTACTACTACTACTACTACTACTACTACTACTACTACTACTACTACTACTACTACTACTACTACTACTACTACTCCTACTACTACTACTACTACTACTACCTACTACTACTACTACTACTACTACTACTACTACTACTACTACTACTACTACTACTACTACTACTACTACTACTACTACTACTACTACGACTACTGCTATTACCTCTACCACTACTGCTACCACTACCGATACTACTTCCTATACTACTACCACTTATTCTACTTCCACTTATATGACATGACCATGCAGATATTTTTGTAAACTGTGTATATCTCAAGGAGGCACTTCCGTGAGTGTTTTGATTTTTATTATTCACGTGATTAAATTAACTTAATGATACCCTTAAAGCCAAAATGTAATGCAACTGTTTACACGCATGATGCATATTGGCGTCGCACTGAAGTGCGGCGACTAGTATGCAATACGCTTTTTTTTCGCTTATGGGAGGAGAAGTTATTTTGCGGATCAATGTATATATTTT
Source organism: Dreissena polymorpha (assembly GCF_020536995.1). Classification (NCBI taxonomy): domain Eukaryota; kingdom Metazoa; phylum Mollusca; class Bivalvia; order Myida; family Dreissenidae; genus Dreissena; species Dreissena polymorpha. The sequence goes on along the minus strand of NC_068355.1, from coordinate 177,998,487 downwards.
TGTTGTCAGAATATCTTGCATAGTGGTGATTTTTTGTGTAAATTAGTGTAAATAAGTACTGCATTTTGTGCCTATCACATTTACTACAACATTTATTGCCAATAATGCAAAGCTAATTATCTTAATTAATAACTGATCACAGGGACTGGGCAATAATAAAAGATCACAGGGACAGGGCAAATACGCGAACCGGTGAAACTTTCTGGTTTTGTATAAAAACAAAACTTTTTTGTTCCACTATCCTAGCAATCACCTAGTTCCTAATAAAGGCGCTATAGAGCGCGAAGCGCGACACGTATTATAAATTGTAATAATGGGTCTTGATAAAGGAAGCAGCCGCTTATCAATGAGGAGCACCATCACAGCACCGCATTCTCATTACTATCAAGTCCTCCTACAGGTTTTTTTTTTAAGAACCACATATAGAAGGCCGCAGGCCTGACCTCTATCTTGCCAGTGGTATGGACCCTTTGGTATGGACCTTTAACCCCGCTCACTATCCAGCGTTTAAACTTCCAGGTTTACATTTAAACCGACTTTTAATAGCTTATTAATATCTTAGTTAGAATGTGATTTTTCAAGCGGTTCCGTAGTGTAGTGGTTACACGCTCGCTTCACATGTGAGAGGCCCAAGGTTCGAGCCCCAGTAGAATCAAATTATTTTATTTGCGTTCTATGTGAACTTTTTGTTTTGATGTAGACATTTTAGTTTAAATAAATATGCTGTTTTATTGTAACCATTTTTTTGTTTTTATTATGCCCATGAAATATATGTGTGAGAGGTTGGGGAGGGGGGGTTGTAAACACATTAAAACTTTAACAGTGTTTTCATATCAATGAGTACTCAATCCCTATCGTAAATGAGCAACGTAAGAATAAGTTCAGAATCATCTCCCCTTGAAGTTGAGAAAAATATGAAATAACGCTTACAAGATGAAGCAGATTTTCTAAAATATACACAGTTCTGTTCCATTAATGAAAACTGCACACGGGTGCCAGTAAAAAAGGAAACCAATGTAAATAAAATGAACTATGAAATATTTGGGGGTTACAACACAAAATCATAGATAATGGTTATTTGGGGGTTATAACACAACATGATAAATAATGGTTATTTGGGGGTTATAACACAAAATCATAGATAATGGTTATACCAGTATTTTTTTCTCTTTTGTTTAAAATAATCGGCCAATATATTAATATTTACAGTAGAAAAAGATCGTTCCATGTAACTTCATTGAGTGCCTTTTAACTAAAATTCCCGACGCCCTTTTATGCTTTGCATCAATACTTATCTTGTACTTAACTGTTTTGAAATCTGGTGCATATTACGTGTTTTATTCCAAATCAAAAGTATGCGAAAGAAATTATTTTAGCACTTTTACCTCGTAGCCCAAAAAGAGCTCGCTTAACCCTTTCGTGTTCATCACGGTCACTCCAGTCGGCTGTTTCTTCGTCGGCACTTCCGGGTCGCAGTCCGCCGGTCACTTCCGGTCTGAGCACGAAAGCGAGACTAACACACACTACATATCCGCACAGTAAACACAGAAACAACGCTTTCCGGATTTGTCCCTTTCTGCGGAAGCCGGCGACCAGCGCCCTCTTCCGGTCGCAAGGGTGCACCGCGGAAATCCGGACGGAGCCAATGTCAGTCATTGCTTTATGATCGCCTGTTCGCTATGGAAATTCCCGCGGTCAATGCAACTATACTGGCGTACCTGTTCTATACAGCTCGGCGTCACGAGGTAGTTACTTAGATATCGCACATCGCTGATCATATCTTGAACCCGAACGCCATCAGTTAACGAGGCTGTCAAGCAAAAGGATCAGCTGACATAAAAACTACAAACACGAAAGGTATACCGATGAGCGTGAGTGTGTCATAGCATAAAAGGAAGATAAACGGCTATATATTATACAGATTTTAAGAAAACTACTTCCTTTGTATATCGTTTTAATAATAATTCGGTGATAATTTATATTTAATGTTTGCACGGTTGAATACATGTCTGTTATTAATTTCATATTAAAAGAGGGTACAGCTTTAACAAAGAACGACGTCACTAAATGCACTTAAGGTATGCACGAGAGCCGCGATCTGGCAAAATGGGGCTTAAATCATGTACGTGCGCATGCGCACAACCCAATCAGGGACGAGACTTTCCGCCCGGACTGAATTTTCGTTTACAAGAGACTTAATTTAAACAAAAAACAACATTAAAGCGGAAAGTCTTGTACCTGACTAGCCTGTGCGGACTACACTATCCACTCTGGAAAAGAAATTTACGAACCTTAAATAAGCCCGGTTTTATCAGAACTATACTCACGTGATTATTTGCCCGCATTAAACTTTAAAGGAATCTAGTGCCATCTTGAAGGGATCTTTTCACGGTTTGGTAAATTGACAAAATTGAAAAAAGTTGTTTCAGATTCGCAAATTTTCGTTTTAGTTATGATATTTGTGAGGAAACAGTATTACTGAACATTGACCATAGTCCAATAAAGCCATTATATGTATCTTTTCACGATTTGAAAACCAAAAAATTATAAAGCGTTGCAATGCAAAACGATTGAATAATTTAGAGAGTTCTGTTGTTGTCGTTTAAATTTGCGAAACTACGAAGCTTGCTGATATAGGGTATAAAATACATCAACTGTGTATACCCGGCGGAATAGCCAAGAAGGCTAATGCGCTTTTATTTCAGACTAATTCCAGGACTCCAGGGGTCACTGGTTCGAGCCATGGTACCGGCTACTTTTTTTCCTTTTTTTAAATTTTATTCTTGATTTTTTACTAGAGCTTTTAAGATCCAATGTTTACATTTATCAATATAAAGCATTTAATGACAATCTTCAAAATATGCCAAAATCTGTGAAAAGGCCCCTTTAATATCAGTAACACAATTATATCTATCGACCCGTTATGTCCGTTATCATTGTACTGTACATCACAATTATCAATAAGTATGAGATAAGTTTCGCCCGAGATAACAACTTACCCGTGTATCACATGAACTTACACGCTTCGATGAAATTCTCCAACACTTACCTCCGACACTTCATGTATACATACACGCACACTCGGACGAACGCAAGATGACAGGTCGGCGCCATCTTGTGTACTGGTCACTGTTGCTAGGGGTCAGCTGGCTGGGGTCAGTGTGTTGCCAAGACGACTGCATAGGGCAGGACCAGTGCTCGTGTCAATACTCAGACGGGCGGGGAGTGTACTTGAACAGTCTTGGACATACGGACGGCACACCCGCGTGAGTCGTGTTTTCATTTGTTAAATATCATTGTTGTTTTGCGTTTACCTTTCTTTTGAGACACTTTTTTTGTAAAACGTGTTTTCAATAAAACAGTTTCTCGCTGGGAAAAAACACTTAAGCATTCACTATGCAAGTTTATCAGTAACTCATTATACCATAAGATCAATTAACAAATTGATAAATAAATTATCAGGTCACTCACTCGCTTAGTTACTCGCACACTCGCTATGTCACTCACTCACTCGCTTAGTCACGCACTCCTCGCACATTCACTAACTCCCTCACTCAGTCACTCACTCGCTCAGTCACTCACTCACTCACTCACTCGCTCACGAACTCAATAGCTCGTTCGCTCGCTAGATTGATCGATCGATCGCTCACTCGTTCGCTCACGCACGCACGCACTCACTCGAATATAAATTGACTCATTTCCAATATTAATAATTCTGAGCATGCTATAAACATTGTATGCATTTTTATGGATATGTTGTTATTGTTTTTGTATTGCTCAATAGGCATAAAATAATGATTTCTCTATTTTTGAACCATAAAAACGCATTAAGCTGTCGATGAAAGACGTAACACATAAGTTTTTCGCTCGTATTTGTTGGCTTATTTCTGGCAAATAATATATAAAAAAACACAGAGCGAGCGATGGCCCATTTCTAATAATTAATATGGTAATTAACATGGTCATATGACATGACATCTGATTAATTTACATGCACGTGACAGTCAGCCACGTGAAAGATAATTTACAGCGTAATCATGTTTTTCCCCATTTAAATGTATTTGTCAAACGCGAGGTTACGTCGCTTGTCACTACCTTAGTCTTGCTAACGTGCTTAGAATCGCCTGTATAGATGACATTAAGTAAAAGTAATTACAACGCAGATTTTCGCAAAAAAAGAGACTATTTTGAACGACAAATAGCATAAATGCGGAAAGAACCGTCCTTGCGGAGTGCACAGGCTAAGCTGGGACGACACTTTACGCACATGCATTATACCCAGTTTTCTCAAAACGCGACTCATATTGACCTGCATTCTGGCTTTGTTGTGCAGGTTTATGGACATTAAAGGAGATGACGGCAGCTTATACTCATACAACCCGTGCTATCCTTTCTCCGAGGGCGGTTGTGCACAAGTCGCGGTAAGTCACCGTTCGCTCAATCAACCTCCACGCAAAGATTTGACTGGAATCAGCATAGCTGAATCAAAACCTTGCCTTCATAACCAACCACTTGATGATAGCTTATCTACGTGGTACACTAGTTTTACCGTTGTTATTTTTACTTTTTTTAAAATTTAGTTAACTTATTTTTTTGCTATGAACCTAAACGTATACATTATTTTCAAAATAAAAAAAGATACTACTTTTCATAATATAGTACTTAAACAACAACAATAAAAATCCTACCAAATCTTGTAGGATTTTTTAGATGGTCGCTTAGCGACCGTCTAAGGTGGTTAGTCTAAAATTCAGGTCGATACGCCTTAGCTACTAGGAGCCCAATACCCGCTTACTACGCGTATCCGCGCGAGAAAGAGTTGTGTAATTTATGCAAGAGGTTTGAGTTCTCCAGTTATATTCATTCACAAATGGAAACATGATATTAATATCGTGTTAAATGCAATAGTTTTGAACGGTGCTTTTATAGAAAACAATCAATAAACAATTATCGTAGTGTACGCGTCGCGGAGGAGATTGTTTATGAATAAATAAAATAGTCCACTTTCTGCAGCGTCTTCACAAGGTTTGGCCTACATTAATACGACATGCATGGTCACCAGTATCCATTTGATATTTGTTAGATGATCCATTTCCTATATTTATTTTCCACAACTAAAATATATTTGTATCTTTATACACATGTAAAACAGACTAGTTTAGTTTATTTCTTTAAATATTTACAAGATTATACGCATCCTTTCTCATAAATATTTGTGTGTGTGTTTTCAAACCACGTCATGTATTTTGTTAGATTGTATGTACACGACTATTTACCCTATGATCAATTTCTCTGAACTCGATCTTCTAATATATGTGTACTATCGCATGGTTAAGACTGACGATGTACTATGCACAAGTCGTAATAAATGTATGTTCTGTTTTGCCCTTAACCCTATTATGCCTATCGTCTAGAAAAAAAGCCTTGGCAAACAGCGTAGACCCAGATGAGACGCTGCATGATTCGGCGTCTCATCTGGGTCTACGCTGTTTGCTGAAAGGAATTTATGTAAGATATATTCTAAATATAGAAATAAATATACTAGACATCCCTAATTTTGGAAATAAATTGATCCAATTTAGAAGGATGGGAAAGTCCACTAGGCATAAATGGGTTAAAAGTTCGCAATTGTTCAAGCTGGTGGAGCAAAGCTCGTGCTTGTTGACAAGTTACATATTAAATTGTAATTTTTCCTCCACCTTGGCTTGAGCTTTGCAATTGATTAATAACATGTATGTTAATCATGTTTTATCATACCGCTACATTTATATCTACCTTATATATATTGCTGCCCGATATATATTTTATATCAGTTCAACAGGATATTGGTATATCAGTCGATATGTGTTGGTAGGTCATATTACTCGGAACTATAACGTTATCATTTATAGTAAGTAGAATCAGATTAAACAAAACAAAAACTTTGATATCAAGATGATCTATATTAAATTTACAAGCAGCGACACACACAAAACAGCAAAACACACACACACATTATTTTCAAATAATAAGCGCAAGTGCTCATGACGTCATTATTATTATGTCAAACGTCAAATATGATAATTTTTATTTCCGCTAAAATTGAAGCGTCGTAGAGATTGTTTCCATTATTGCTTATAAAATAGGTAAGTAGCTACATAACTCATATAAAAAACATTTAAAAATCCAAATCCTTTTAGATTAGCTCTTTTTACTCATATCTACGTTGTTTCGATGTACCCGTAAAGTAGACTCATTCGAAAATGAACATCGCCCGGACCGGACTGTTCGGTTCCAGCGATTGTCTTTTTTTTGCCTAATTGGGAAAAGTATTGGTACCGCGCCATTGTCGCAAAATTGTGCGAAAAACACTGACATTGGGAAAATCAGCAATGTGAATGGGAGGTAGTAAATTCCGCTATTTTACGAAACTTTGAGTCACCTCGAACTGTCCCCAAGTATGTGCGTAAAACTACTATAATTTGGTCGAAATCAAAGAAGATGGCGAAACTAATATGGAGCTGAAAAGATATATGTCTAAATTATATTTGCATTCACTAATTATTAAACTGAGTATTGCTTTACAAATATTCATGTTCTTAGGACCGACATGTGTAATTAAATGGTTATATTTTTTTTTGAAAAAAACAGGCTGTAATTTGGAATGAAATGCCTTTAAAACCTGACTTTTTGGGGGTTTCTTTTTATTTTGGATGCAGAATATCATTGGAAATATGCGAACAAAAAAGAACAACAGAAAATCAAAAAGTCATATCGCAGGTCTAAAACTTTAATTAAAATTGGTAAACGAATGATTAAGTATAATGTTATTAAACGTGAATTTAGCGTAAATATTCACGGATACGTTTTAGTATATTTTCCTACCCGGATAAAATTGTAGTTTACATAAGAGTACCCGGGGTACGTTTAAGAAGCACCCGAGCCGACTATGACCAATCGAGCTTTAAGCAATATAGGCATCACCACAGCAGGTTTCTAATAAACAGATTTCAAAATGTAGTCATGAAATAATCAGAAAAAGCATGATCACGGTCGCTAAATCACTTTTAAAGCGGAAGAGAAAATTGACTCTTTCGAAATAGTCACTTCATTCGAATGGTCGCCGGATGATACAAACTGATTTAGTGTAAAGTAACCTTTAACCTCTTGTAATGTGTCGTCTGCTCCAGGCTTGCCAGACTAACACTATCGAGCAGTCGAGTGACATTGGCGACCAGCAGACGGCGCAGTTTGGCGCGGGAGATTCCGGTCTGGAAGTTGGATACACGGCGGGTCGCGGACTGCTCACGTAAGTTCTTATTGGATACACGCCCGGTCACGAACTACTCACGTAAGGTTTGAATGGATACACGGTCGGTCATGAACTACTCACGTAAGCTCTGATTGGATACACGCCCGGTCACGAACTACTCACGAAAGTTCTGATTGGATTCACGCCCGGTCACGAACTACTCACGTAAGTTCTGATTGGATACACGACCGGTCATGGACTGCTCACGTAAGTTCAGATTGGATACACGGCCGGTCACGGACTGCACACGTAAGTTCTGATTGGATACACGGTGGTCAAGTTCTGATTGGATACACGGCTGGTCACGGACTTATCACGTAAGTTAAGATTGGATATCCGGCCGGTCATGGTCTCCTCACTTCAGTTCTGATTTAGTACACGGTCGGTCACGAACTCCTAACTTATGTTCTGATTGGATACACTTCGCGCGATGGACTTCTAACGTAAGTTCCGATTGGATACACGGCCGGTCATGAGCACCTCACTTTAGTTTTGATTGGATACACTGCGGGTCATGGACTTCTAACGCACGTTCGGATTGGATATACCGCGGGTCATGGACTTCTAACGCCCGTTCGGATTGGATATACCGCGGGTCATGGACTTCTAAGCACGTTTTGATTGGATATACCGCGGGTCATGAACTCCTAATGTAAGTTCGGATTGGATACACTGCGGGTCTTTAACTCCTCACGTAAGTTCTGATTGGATACAGTGCGGGTCATTAACTCCCCACGTACGTTCATGGCTCGTATTCATCAATCAATTCTTAGACATTGATATAAGAATAAGAATATTCTTTAAATATGATTTTCTTAGAATGTGCTTTAATTTTGATTTATAAAAGCAAGTCTCCTATCTGATAAAAACCTTAAAATTCTCGGTTAAGATGCATACGTTAAGTTGTTAGACTCGTTCACATGTAAACGTGAAGTTGCTTGACTTTTTTCACATATACACGTAAAGTTTTTTGACTTGTTCACATATGTATGTGACGTTTTCTATTTTGTTTACATAAATCCGTGAAGCATTTATTTCCAATTAAATTTAATGTTATGTATAAAAATACTATGGTTTTTAAATCATTCGGTAAGTAACAATATTAAGAAAATAAGTTACATGAAAAAATATTTCTTCGGAGTTTGAACCCGGGTCATTTCGTAGCGAAAACTGACCCGATTGTCGGGTCAGTCAGGGTGTGATTCTTGCTCTTGGAAAACCGGGCCAAATGTATGTGCACAGGGGCTAATAAGGGACGACTCTCTACGCCGGTGCATTAAACCCCGTTTTCCCAGAACGAAAATCAATTATTGAAATTCACCGTTGATGTTTGTTCATAGTTAAGGGACAGCGATATAAGCTGCTTTGCTTCTGGATTTAACACTTATGTATGTTACATTCATTCATATGAATCATGCATACATACATAACAATTCCAGTTAATCAGTCATATATGCATATCCTTAAACTTGTACATAAAACAAGTGATAAACATGCATGTATACATATATGCATAAGTGTTAAATCGAGAAGCGAAGCGAAGAAGCCCTGCGCAGTCATTGTTGACATACAAGCAGTTACAGATTTTGAAGAGAATTGCATGAAATTTCTTTCTGACATTGCAGCACCACAACAGTCCAACTGGAATGTGACATACATGCATGCACACCCATAATGACTGCGCAGGGCGGCGGTGCTTCTGGACTTAGATCATATGTACGTATACACGCATGCGTATCACTTGTATTGATGAATACGTGCATTCATATCTCTCTTATACATTATACACGAACATTTATCAATCATATTTACATATAAAATAGCTTGTACATAAACACAAGTGATAAACATGCATGTATACACACGTTCAAGTGATAAACATGCATGTATACACGAATTCAAGTGATAAACATGCATGTATACACGAATTAAAGTGATAAACATTCATGCATACATTAATTAAAGTGCTAAACATGCATACATACATAAATTCAAGTGATACACATGCATGTTTACGTAAATATGAGTTCTAGACAGCCCTGTGAGGTCATTGTGGGTAGTAAAACCAATTTATGAAATCATTTTCTGAAATTGCAGCGCCACAACAGTGCAGCTGGTATGTGACTTACATGCATGTAAACCCATAATGACTGCGCAGGGGGCTACTGGACTTAACTCATTTGTACGTAGACATGTCTGTTTATCATTCGTTTGTGTGTGTACATGCATGTTTATCACTCATATGTTCGAACACATGCATGTTTATCACCCATATGTACATATACATGCATGTGTATCACTCGTATGTTCGTACACATGCATGTTTATCACTCATATGCTCGTACACACGCATGTTAATCACTCATCCACTCATACGTCCGTATAAATATATGTTTATCACTTGTATGTATGAATACGTGCATATTAATACTCATTTACAAGTTGTGACTTTACTTTATATGGAGAACGGTTTAAAATCGTCACATCATTCAAATATTTTGGTTTAACTTTATTTAAAAACGGAAATTGATATAAAACAATACAATACAATACAATCAATTTCAGATCACGGTAACATAATACTTCATCCACTTTTATCAGTTTGTAAATAATATGAATTCCCAACTGAAATCTGGGGATATTATTCTTGAAAAGAACTAGAGATCATTCATACAAACCTTTTTTTAAAGAATTAAAATGCACAATTCAATGTGTCATCAAATCTGTCAGCACTGTATGAGGAATAAGGAATAAAACCTCATTCGATTTAGGTAAATTAAAGATATTGAAATATTGATTCAAAATAATATCATGTACATGTACATTGAATAACAGTTAAAACAAATAACATATGCGTTACTGCTCCATGATGCGGAACGAAACATAACATACAACATAGAAAGTGTGCTTACCAACTCAAAACAATACTCAAGCTGCTGGGTTTAACGTGTGTATGTACTGATCATGAAACCTAACAGAATAAACAAACATACACTTACAATATCATCAAACACCAATATTTTGTGCCAATTACAATTGCTAATTAAGACCTTTCGTAAATGTTTATGTATTATGTATGTTAAACGGAGCCTCCCTTTAAATGATTACATTTTAAGTAATGACTTCATGTGTAGGATAATGACAGTCTTGAGCATTGATACAAGTTTTGATGACTGACAATTTGGAACTTCTGAGATAAACATATAATAGTTTTTATTCCAAAAAGAAGTTTAAGAAAGCTTAAAACTCCCAAAATAAGTTTAAGCAATTTTAAAACTCCAAAAGGAGTTAATGGAAATTTAAAACTCCAAAATTACATTTATGCAAGTTTAAAACTCCCTAAATGAGCAAATACAAGTTTAAAACTCCCAAAATAAGTTTATGCAAGTTTAAAACTCCCAAAATGATTTAATGCAAGTTTAAAATTCCCAAAATAAGTATATGCAAGTTTATAACTCCCAAAATAAGTTTTTGCAAGTTTATAACTCCTAAAATTAGTTTTTGTAAGTTTATTACTCCCAAAATAAGAGTATGCAAGTTTATTACTGACAAAATAAGTTTATGCAAGCCATGAAAAGAGATTTTTGTGATTGCGCCTACAGACGCTGACATTGAAGACGGTGTGCGCATGTCCGGGGGCGTGTAACGAGGCCGGGCCGCTGAAGCCTTGTACAGGAGGAGGAGGGGGAGGAGGAGGGATTAGTGGCGGAGTGGTGTTTCTCATTATGTAAGGAACAATTTTATTTCGGGTCACCTTATCCTGTGCTGCGCACACTTTGACGCGTGTACACGTAGTCCCTTAGAAATGAATTGGAATTGAATACCTTTATTACTTAAATTAAATTGTAAAGGCTACATGTCCAAACCATGAGATACTAATGAGCAGCAAACCGCATACAATCTGAACAGCCTGTGAAGTACGTGCAGGCCGTTATGGTTTTATGCTGTTCTCATAAAGCAATTTACACATTGCTTCAGAATGGTAAAAAATAGGTCGACACTTAATACTGTGCTAATTCGAAAAGTTCATAAAATATTGTCCTATATAAAGATACAATATGAGCATCTCCCTAGAATAACCAGGCTTAATGCATGTTCGTAAAATGTCATCCCAGGCTTAATGCATGTTCGTAAAATGTCATCCCAGGCTTAATGCATGTTCGTAAAATGTCATCCCAGGCTTAATGCATGTTCGTAAAATGTCATCCCAGGCTTAATGCATGTTCGTAAAATGTCATCCCAGCGTAGCATGTACATTACACAAGGCTAATCAGGTACGACACTTTCCGCATAGACTGGCTGTTTGTTTGAACGAGAATTTTTTTAAACAAAAATACTATGTACATGCGAAAAGTGTTGAACTGCGCATGCTACTCTGGGACGACACTTTATGCACATGCATTAAGACCGGTTTTCTCAGAGCGAGAATTAGATTCATTTTTTAATCAAGGTTTTTGAGCATTTAATGATCAATATTATACAATTTGCTAATAACATACATATTGAAACTATCAATTAAGCGATTGAACATACGATCCTTCAATAGGTAATATGATATTCCAATAATAAAATTAATAGGTTGATCAAGCGAGGAGTCGTATAACCACGGTACCTATACCACGTGACTTTTTCGAATCTGTGTTGGGAGAATAAAGCGCGACCCAGTTAACATTTTTAAGGATATCTTTTAAAATATTTCACCATTTTTAATCGGATAAAGTGGAGAGCCCGCTCACTCGTAAGAGTTTTCTATAGGTATCATGATGTTTTCAAACAAATAATTTTTTTTCAGTAAAATGCAACCGCGCGTTTGAACGGTTAGAAAATGTCGGATCAGTCCCCACACTTCATATTACAAACGCGCGGTTGCACTTTACTAAAAAATACTTTGTTTTCAAAGATCAATATACCTTTAGAAAACTCTAACGAATGAGCGGGCTCTCCACTTTATCCCATTAAAAATGGTGAAATATTTAAAAAGGCATCATTAAAAATCTTAACTGGGTCGCGCTTTATTCCCCAACACAGATCTTAAAAAGTCACGTGGTATAGGCACCGTGGTTATCACTACGGAATAAACTTTACGGTTACTGACGCAAGTAGGTCATTTTGTGACGATATTTCTCTCTGAAACACGTATGAGTCTCGGTAATATGGTTGATCGTAACATTTTAATAGTAACTGGGCTATACGAGTGTTATTAATTTGCAATAATTTAACTATTTTATGGGGCTAAAGATGGACACAGATTGAATCACACAACCGCTATGTAAATTCGCCTTAGTTTAGTTTAGTTCAACCTATTTATTTAGCTCGATTGCATAGAAAACCTAAGGCTTATTTGAAACGCTCTCGAGTCCGTGTCCTGGGCCTAGAACCAGTACTTGATGTCTATGGGGGATATCTAATGAACGCTCCCACCGTGGGGATCGAACACGTGACCTCCCGATCGCTAGGCGGACACCATATCCCTTACGCCTATCTTTTATTTAATTATCTACTACAATTACCGTTCTCATAAAGTCACGGTTCTGCTCATTAAATTGAAGTGTCTTGCCTGTTTATTGCTATTTAATCTGAATCGTGTTGCTATGAGGTTAACTTTTATTTACCTTTCAATGTTTCACGAAACTTTATGGGCCAAGCAGTTCTCCAGCTAGGGTTTGATAAGGGCAGGGAGCTTTGTTTTGTCAAAAGGGCACTTTCGAGCATGCGGACGTATCTGGAATGCTCCCTGTTGCGTATTAATTTATATGTCATTTATATTTGTTAGAATATATTATTCCCATTGTTGTTTAACAATTAAAAATTAAATGTCTACAATAAGGAATAAATTAATTACAATTTAATGAGAGATTTATAAATGATCAAATGTCAAAAAAAAAAATATTTTTGTAATAAATAATAGGGCAGCACTGGCCGAGTGTGAGGTTAGGGTCTCCTCAAAATCAGTAAACATAAATTATCTCCTGATAATATTTCTGAGGTTTCATAATTTGATAAAATCTGTATTGAAAACGTTAAATATTCAAGAGCCCTGTTCATTTATAATATTTTTCTGATTGCCGTCCACAGATTTTCTTGCCTGTTGCTCATCTACATCATCGGCGGTGTTTCATTCATGAAATTCGTGCGCCGCGCCGAGGGGAAGGAACTCTTGCCAAACTACGGATTTTGGTCCAACCTGCCTGGATACATAAAGGTGAGGTACCTGGAACAATATCATCGGCGCTCTGTGAAAACGGGACTTAATGCATGTGCGTAAAGTGTCGTCCAAAGATTAGCATGTGCAGTCTGAAGTTAGCGTATTGAATCGCGCTTTGCAAAAAAAGGGCATAATGCAGTCCGCAAAGGCTAATCAGGGACAAAACGTTCCGCCTTTCGCTAAGATTTTCACTGAGAAAGGACTTACTTTGATATAAAATATCGTACACGCGGAAAGAGACGTCACTTATAAGCACGTGCGGACTGCATACAGCCCCGAGTTCATTAGCGCGGCTAAATTATTTTAGCAGATTCGTGTCCTCCTGGTAACACACTGTCAGCAGGGGTTCGAATGATTTGTGACCACTCTCAAGTATAGACTTCTAGTACTCGTTGTTTGCATTAGACGTTCGACCAACGTGAAGTCTAATACGGGAGGTCTTATGTATCTATCATTATACATCATAATGCAGCCGAAAAGTCTTTTAGGGGGTGATGGCCCTTTATGAGAGTCTCCCGGTGCATTTATAAAGACGTTATACACACACACTATGCATTTGATCTTGATTGCGTTTAAGAGAAATATCAACGGCTAAATACCATGTTGCAGTGCACTGTTCCCCCCCCCCCCCTTGCATTTCTTAGACGACTCCCATTTGCACGAAATCGCGTGGACCTACAAAAAACTTTGAGAGCTACGAACTTCGAGCCAAATGATTCATAATATAAGTATTTCTTTACTTTAAAAAAAAAAGCACAAAATAAATTAAAAAAAACCCCTTAAACATCAACAACACAAGTGTTGTTTAATTAACATGTTGATTTTTTATGTTGTAGAGTGGAACGCTATTCGTCATTAGTCCATGTAGGAAGAAATCTGCGTCGTACAACTCCATATAACAGCATACGGCGAGTGAACGCTTGACCGGCACAGGCTAATCTGGGAAGACACTTTACGCACATGCAAAACGCTACGTTTTCACAGAACGGTGCTCATATCAACAGAAGTTTCAACAAGTGTCATGTCATCAAGAGTCGCGTAGAAACATTCAATGCGTTTTTCGTTAGTTTAATGCCTGATATGTGATTGTTTGTATATATTGAACATTGTTTGTTGATTATACATTTAAATTACCGGTATATAATTTGTCAAAAAATCGTTATACTACTATTTAATTCTGCTAAGGAGTATATTTAATGATGCGATGAGAACGATGCTAACTGATGATAGCCGATGATAACCGAGGATAACTGAAGGTTAACGATGATAGCCGATAATAACTGAAGGTAACCGATGATAACCGAAGCAATGGAAGTACTCTTCAGAGAGAGGGGCATTATTATATTTTTGATTGCGTTATTATTACAACGAGCAAGCATTTTGTAATTTGTTAAATACATTTTAATAACCACATACCGGTAATAGCAGAATTTTCGATAAAATAACCGTTACCATGGCGATTCAGTTTTTTGCGTCTGTCATATCTTGTCCAGCTTGTAACTTCATCATCGATGTACATCTGAAATAAAATACCAAAAAGCATCACTATTTGAAGACGGTGTTGTCGAGTGCAATGCATGTATGCATAACTAAAGAATCATAATCACACTTACAGGTCAGTTGTTGAATACTAGTATGAAGATTCAACAGCTGGACCTGACTGTAACTTTCCGATGAGTCTGGATATGTTAAATGAATAACTGAAAACAAAAAAAACTGAAATATTTACTCCCAAAATCGTTAAGGTATTTTTTCAATCATGTTTTACCGAAACCTTTCAGATCTGGAGGTTAGTTGTAAAAATCGGTTGGGCTGTAAAGGAAATACATTTATTAATAGAGTAAAGCGTCTGGAATGCATTGTAATGATAATTTTTAAAGTACGTGTATTTTCTTACAAGGCATTTAAAAGTGATATTATGGGCATTTTTCACTGTTAATTTGAGCTGAAAAGAATTAACAACCAAAAGAGTTAGTTAAAATGTGGTTACCGACCAATTATCTGCAATTCATCTTTCTTCTAATTGTTTATAAAAATATATATTATATTCGATATTTTACATGAGTCACCCAGTCCTCTAAGCCGAAATGATACGTTCAACAAAATAGTGTCCTTGTGTCGTATGAACGAATCTGCACTAGAACTAAATTTAGATTCACATTGAAATCGAAACATTTTCATGTTCAAATGCATTATTTTTCTCTTTCCGGGATATTGTTTTAGCATTATAGTATGTTGATGCTGCATTAACAAATATTATTGTATATGAAGTGAAAACACCACAAATGAAATAAAAACGGTTGCGATATACACCTATAAATTGTGAGATGCCCATAATATAACTTTAAATAGGCTGAACAGTATTTAAGCCTGACAGACACAGAGGAAGCGCGTTATATCTGACCCGAAGAGGTCCCGGATTGGAATCCAATGACTTTCATTCAACTATTTTACTTGACATTATAATTATTACAGAATACACCACACATGACAGTATGTTTTGGTAAATTGATTTAACGACACTTTCAATACCAAAATTACAACCTACGCACAGAGATTTGTCTGGAACAAGCACTTTTTAAAATAAGAATTTTAACGAGTACATAACATACAGATTTTTGCTGCTTATGGCAGTGTGAAATACACCAGAATTACTTTATTTAATAAGTCTGCGTTCTTGTTTAACAATGCATTGTGCACTGCACGGCTATGCACGGTTATACTAAACGCAACGTGAAAGTTTGTCACCGATTTCAGATGTATTCAAGGATGTATTTATATACCTTAATTAAGATATTGGCACAAACTGCAAGAACACTTGTCTTTATGCACTTAAATTTTTTTCACATATATTTCAATAACTTCAGATATTTGAACAAATAAAGTTCTTAACGGCGTGTTCACATTCTTCCAGCCTGGAGCAAGACTGCCACTGATTTGTTCTCAATTTGTGGCTAATTGGATAAAAGATCAAGCCTACGAAACAAGAGAGAATGGCGTGAATGGAATACATCCGTGCCATTGTGTATTTTTTTTGTAATCTTGTTCTCCATCTGAAATTTAAATATATGAAGATCATCCTATTTGCTACAAAGGTAATTCGGAAAGTTAACACTTATTCTTCCCAACCGGATCCCCTTCCCGTCCCTTACATGCCCACTCATTTTGGCCCAAATATTCACATCTCTCATCTTGTCTAGCACTCCAATGGTCGAACAATCATAAAAAATCGTTTTCTTATCATGCTTGTAGATGAATATTTGCAACATAAACATGCCAGTATCTGTGCTTTTACCATTTAAATTATACTCGTTCCAATTCCGAAAGGATCCCATTTCAATAAAAGGTCATGTCATGCGAATGCAGACACCAGTACAAACATCGTTTTGGCAGCCATATTTCGACAAAACATTTTTCGAGAAAAGCCCCATACAACAGAAAACACAGAAGAATGCAATTTACGTCATAAAAATACTCAAGACACATATAGGTTATTATAATAGCCACATATTACAAGTCTTAAATTGTAAAATTGCTTTTATGCAAGAAGAGAAAAAAACTCTTTAGAAATTACGAACTACTGAGGGATATTCGATATTTTAGTTGAATGTAACCTAAGATGGCGTCGTTTGTCAACGCGTTTTGTGAACGAACATAAAACATACATTTTAGTAACGAATATAAAGCTTATAATGTAATGACACAGGTAAATATTTGTTTCTTACATCTATTAATTTGCAATAACTATAAATTTACGATGGTTTTATAACTACAATTTCTATTTCTCAAACAAATGAATCGTAAACTGTACATTTTGTCAAGAAAGATGAATGAGTTGCTCCCCTTTTCTTTAAGTATCTCTCTATCGTACGGTGACCTAGTGTAGAGATTCACCTAAATATCGATTTGTTTACATCAATCAATGCGCTTTAGGTAGAGAAGTTGTTCACCATTGCATAACCTAAGGCGCAACTCATTTTGCAAAATAAGGTAAAATTGCTTTTTTTAATGAAATATTCAAATAAACACCCCCCCTCAAATGTAGAAAGAGTGTGTCTTTATGCAAAGGTCTAGATGTGTGTGCACTATTTATCATCCTATTTATGTTATAGACAAGTTAATTGTTATTGTTTACATTGGGCTTGTTTCAGAGCTCCAGATAAAATTTTGGTCAAATTCTTATTTACTCCCTATTTTAAAACTTAATTCTTATTTTACCCCCTATTTATAAAATTAATTCTTAACAATATATTACAAAATATTTGTTTATTCATTGTTTTTGACACATCAACAAATTGAGTCATTTACGCAAGAGCTTATAAATTCATCAATTATTGACGAAACCATGCTTTGGTTTTTTTAATCTAATTGAAAGAATGCTTGCATCGTGGACTTTTGACACTGTAATGGCTTTTTTGCCTTCAACGCTTCGGTCGGCCATTTTGATTTTTTCTTTAAAACGGTCACTGACACTTCTGCTTAGGTCATAATGGCCTTTTGGTCGCTGTTAAAGTCATATAAAAAACTATATTTAACATTTAATTTTAATGACATTTTGAATAGGTATACAGTATATTACTTGTGTATAAAAATTACGATGAGGGTAATTAAAAAGGTACAATTAACAGTAATGACTCGCCTGCAATACTAGGAGAACAGAATCGAGACCGTTTGGCCTTATCGACCGTTCTTAGGTGTGGCTCTTCCTCACAGCACACGCTTGAGTGACGTTGACTTAAAAGTTGTAGTTTTAATTGAGCGCCTAGACGAGTCAGAACCGGGATGAAAATAATGTTTACCGTATATATTTTGCTACTGGAAGTATTACGCACGTTCGAAAATTTTGAATTTGTGTTTTATTTTTTCAATGCGTAACTTAACGCAAAGATTTTAAATCTAAATCATTATTTAAGAAATTTAAATCGTTTTTACGCCTTTACGCATGTTATCTGGAGCACTGGCTTGTTTGTGCATGCGCAGTCACTGTTTGGGAAAAAGCGCTGGTTACTGATACGGAAAATATATGCAATTAGTCATTTTTTTAATAAGAAAATAAGTCAGAACTTCTTAAATGAATTCTAAAACACAATACATTAATTTAGAACTATATCACACCACACCATACATGCCATACGTCCCGATCTCGGCGGGACAGTCCCGCTTTTGGACCCTTTGTCCCGCCGTCCCGCCGTGAGACGATTTGTCCCGACATTCGTAAAAAACGATGTAAGGTCTATAGGTTCCCAATAAAATTCGCTATTCAAGCTCTGTTTCGCTAACACTTACCACCGCTAATCCCTTTATTGCCCCCAATAAACAATCCGATTCTACTTATCGTGTGTACCAGTGTTGTTTATGACACCTTATCAGCGATTTATCGGCTAATTATTGATTTCATCAGGCATTCACACCATGGTGGTCTTTAAAATAGTGGTCGCTTATTGCTATCGATTATAATGAAATAAATGTTGAAAATGTGTTTATTTTTGTATTTGTTTGAAACGGTTTACAAAACAATTGTTTCGTAAAATTAACTCTACGTCATTAATGAGTCTTTTACATTCAATGTTTAGTTCCAATATAGCGGGATAATCCGAATGTGCAATATACCAAAATCGCAACAAACAGTCCAATAAGTGATACCCATCCTGTCTAGTGTAATTGGGTGTAATTGTAATAAAAACAACGAGGTGCTATGCATGACAGTTTGACCCTACTTCAATTAAGCTAAAATCAACGAGGTGCTATGCATGACAGTTTGACCCTACTCCAATTAAGCCGCGACAATTGACAAGTAACAAACTGCGCATGGATACATGCTTAAAAAAACATCGCAACAAACAGTAAAAGTGGTTCGGTAGATAGTGTACTGTAACCCGTACTTTCAGTCAACTGGATAACCTCCCCTGCGTTAATGTTTGCCATTGAAATTAATATAATGAGTATTGTTGTCGTAATGTTCTAGATTTTATACTCTTATAAAAATGAATATTATTTCGTTGTTTGCTATTGTCTTATTTAATAAAACTGTTATTGTTATGTTTTAGATTTCATGCTTCATATCAGATGTTTTATGTCTTGAATAAAAGTATCACGAGTTTTTGTTAGTACTATTTACTGACAATAGTAAAGGTGGAATGATAGTCTGATAGATCGTTTTAGGTGTCCTGCTTTTTGGTCAAATGTCCCGACAATTTTTTATGGAATGTCCCGCTTTGGACCTCAAAAATTATGGCATGTATGCACCACACCAACATCGGCTTTGGAATAAATTGTATTGTTATTTGTTGTAATAATTAGCGTAAATGATCAACACCATAAAATTGTTATTTGATTTGGAAGCCATAATGCGCTATCTACAATCTGTCAAATGTTTTGTGACAGAAATAAAGTATTTTATTGAACAACAAATAAATTACCCGGTATGTGAATTAATATTGGAAACGTTAATTTTCAATGAACCGCCATTTTATTTGACGAGTATTAGAAATATGCAAAAACTTGTTTAGTCTTTTGTTCCTTCTATATTATAAAATGTATTTATTTAGACCAAGAAAGTGCATTTTTCAAGGTTCAAGATACAAGTGAAAGCATCATTAAGCTTGCTTAATTACTTGACAAACACCTTCCTACCTGTTGGGGGGGGGGGGCACATTGGGTCACTAATGTTTATGACACTCGTATTGATAGTTTGATAGTTAGTATCTCTCAAACAAAAGGCCAATTATGGGGCAGATTACATGTGTCGACGCGTATCATTATGAACACATGCAAATTATTTTTAAAGTAGACACACTAATGTTTATGACACTTGTGTTGATAATAAGTATCTGTCAATCAAAAGGCCAATTAAACGGCAGATTACATGTGCCGACGCGTATGAACACATGCACATTATTTTTAAAGTAGACACACTTTCCATTTGTGCATTGAAATTTTTTGTGTACATTCATGTTGGACATGTTGATTTCATAACTTCACATGCTTAATTAGCTAAAACAGAAATACAATGTTATGTTTTATATAAAAGCTTTTTATTATAAATAATGTAATTGAGTTTCAGTGTGTTTTGAGGATTAAAATAATTGTGGAAATATCAGTAATTTTCAACACAATCTTTCTATATAGATCAGCGTTATGCCAACCACCTTTTGCCAACCAGTGGGCAGAGTCTGCATATAGCAGGTGTGCGTGAGTCGGCGTGACGTCATTCATTAACTCGTCTCCAAAAATAACTAAATATCCCATTAAGACGTTATGAAAGCATACAAAATTTGATGAAAATGATATATCATGAGATTCAATTAATATAAAATAAAATTTGGTATATCATGAGATTCAATTAATATAAAATAAAATTTGCAATCACCATTAAAATACTATATGAACATTGTTGGAATATTGACGATACCTAAGAATATTAAGAATATAATTTCATTATGGAAATTCCCGTTAGATATTTTTTATCTTTTTGACACCATAAACAAATTCAAAATATACTATAAGATAATTGGTGAAGATAAATACAAAATAAATTTGCGAGGAATACATTTTTCTCATGAATTAGGTAGTCATAAACACAGCGCTGTTAACTGTACTTTGTTGTTGATGCATTACTTGTTACCCTAACAGTTAACATGGTGTCAACAAATCTCTGTCAGAACATAACATTGGAACTTCATATGTAGATCACTGCGGGGAATCACTGGATATTAAAAGTAAAACAGAAGCAGTTCAGATGATGTACTCAAAACCGTTCAGACGATGTACTCAAACAAAAAACGTTCAGACGATGTACTATTTTCCAAATTACTCGCAACAGATCTAAAAAAGCTTAAACAACGTGGACAACCTTGTACGAAATATTATAAGCATGTTAGAAAGCAAAAACTGTTATATTTATTTGTTTGTTTGTCATATTAAATAGCAAACGCGTCAAAATAAAGTATGTTCAGACGATATGCAATTTTCATTGTTTTTTGTGTCTGACTGTTGGAGAAAACTACAGAAATCTCAGAAAAACGACAATTACCAGAGTACATTAGGAGACTAAGCGGGTACTTTGCGCAAAGTAATCATTAATTTAGATATTATAAAATATGAGAATATTTTCGTTATTAAGCGAGAGCTTTTTCCGCCATTTTGTGCGTACGATGTACTTTTGTGATCACGTGATTTCCCGCAGTGTAGATGCAACTTGATGAATTTTACACGGCTTACCCATTTTTGGGTCACTAGGTCAAAGGTCAATGTCACTGGGACCTCTAAAAAAAATTCTGACAAGATTTCATTTATTCTAAACAGCACCTGCAGCCAAGCCCCTTGGCACCTGCTTTGTGGTGCTTTTGTTTATATTTTGTTTTAGTGATTATAAAGCATTTTTGTCATTGTCTATAGTAAACCTTTAGTTATTTGTGAACTCGTGTTCAACATTCTATAAATTGAGAACTGTGAATATAAACATATTTTACCTTATACTATTGCATTGTTATCACTCGTGATACAATTAGGGAGGTAGATATTGAGAATAAGGACAACTGTTTACGCAGTGTTTTTTTCACCATTTTGGGAATGGGGCCAGGCCCCTTTGAATTGGGGAAATTAGCTGCGTTTTGACTAAAATTGGGAAATTGGTGTTGTTGTTTTGCAAAATATGCTTCAAAATTGAGAATAAAAGTGTGTCCAGTATTATATTTACTATGCTTGAACTTGGATGGGAGATAACAAAATATTGAGATCTAAATAATTATTTTTTTTTTGCAAACCTTCCATTGGGAATTTTTAGCTTCCATTTGGGAAAAATGTATACTTTTTTCCAATGGGAATGGGTCTGCTTACCCGACCCGAATGTGAATGACAAAAAAAACACTGTTACAATTATATAAAAAATATGTTTAGTGAATAGAATTTTTAAGTTCAGATGGCCTAATGCCTATTGCAACAGAGAACTTTCCTTTGGTGTGACATAATGATATACTTTGTCCCCCAAGCAAGTAGTGAATTATATGTGTGAAATAATAATACACTTATGTGAAAATACTGCAGAGCTCAAGCCGGGGATTGAACCCACGACCTGACCAGAGAGGTAGTCAGACACTTAAACCACGTCGCTAAACAGCTAGCCCAACAGCAAGGCTGTTGGAAGTGACCTTATTTTCACTACAATACTACGTCACCCAAGCAAGTAGAGAATGATTTTGTTTATATTAAGAACGAGAATGCCCTGATGACATCTCATCAATTTAATTGGTGTATTTTGTTTCACTATCAATAGAGCCATGAAAACACCTCAGTAGCTGATAAATGTAATGCTTAATGAACTCTTGAATAGTCAAAGAACACACAAAACACAAATATTTTCATTAAGCTTCATTTTTTGCATTCTAAAAAAACACAATTTTACAATTGTGATTGAGACTTCTACGTCATGTATCTATGATTTCTCTTGTAAAGCAGACATAGCAACCCATTTTATTGAGATAATTTTTATTTGAGTTCAGTTTTATACTAAATTATAATTAAATTTTAATAAAACAGTGAAATTATATTGGGTACAGGGCTCAACATTAACGGTTGTCCGATGGCCCCTGGCAAGTAAAAGTTTGGTTTGTGCAAGTTATTTTATAATCTAGTTGTCCGCACAGGCAAGTGTAAAAAAGAACAAAGAAAAATGTGTGTTTCTGTGGTTAAATGGTACAAATAATCACGAACGATTATACTAATGCACGAATTTACCTCGGCAATTGTTGTTTGGGGAAGTCCGAACTAACTATGCATGGTGCGCATGCATTTCCAAACTTATTTTTAGAAACGCTGTAAATGGCTTGGGATTCCAAACATCGGCTTTCAAATGCTATTGTGTTTTTCTTTTTCATTACTATTCAGTTACATATTACATCGTTGGTGTTTTCAGTCACATAGAAAACTACTAAAATTATTTAACTATATAAAAACAACAACAAATAGCTTCGGTATATATATATTTCATATTTTTCGACATACATTTTCAACAATCTTTGTTCTCGTGTTGTTTACAGTATTGTTAGCAGACGAGAAATGTCTAGTTTATTTAGCTTCGGCTTAATAAGTTACTGCAAGTCTGCAAAGTGCAATAAAAAATGTATAGAAAAATCATCCGAAATGGCCAAAAAGTACGAATTAAGCGAAAACACAACTATTTACCACAATGGAAAAGTGAATTTGAATGGTTGAGGACCTGTGTTTGCTGACAAAGACGTGGAGGAAAGACTAATTATTACATTAATAATCAAACATTGGCACAAATTTACATTTAGACTTTAATTAGACTTTAATTGCTGTAATCATTTTGTTAAATGTGCAAAATAAAAAAGGTTCTATGGTGTATCATTTTGATCTTTATTAAAAAATATATGAGGTTTACAGTTAATGTGATATTTCATGTTTGGGCAAGTGGCTTTACGTTCAGGGCAAGTAGATTTTCTAAGTGGGCAAGTTGGTTTTTAGGTTAATGTTGAGCCCTGGGGTAGCAATCGGGTAGCAATGTTGGTAAGTTGATTTCAATTAGATGTTTTTCACACTTGATTTGACAATCTGATGGGTTGTTTTGTGGCTGAACAAGTTTTAACGCATTAATAGTATGTATTCACAGAGTTGTGTTTACCTTTTTTGGGAAATAATTAATGAGCTAATTATTTTTTTCTGTTTCAAATACACAGTTGATGTACAGAGGGCACTTTGGCAACCAAGGAGCTCAAGCATCTCAGGCAAGAGAAATAGAGCTTGAGCCAGTCGCTGTACATTCACGGAACTCCATCCTGTCTATGCGGACGCGACTGTTGTTGGAACAGTTAGTGACAAACAGAACTGTTACTCAAGCCAAACACTTTACACTATACTGGCCCCCTCCTGTTTG
Organism: Dreissena polymorpha; assembly: GCF_020536995.1. Classification (NCBI taxonomy): domain Eukaryota; kingdom Metazoa; phylum Mollusca; class Bivalvia; order Myida; family Dreissenidae; genus Dreissena; species Dreissena polymorpha. Next base: position 177,974,097 of record NC_068355.1, on the reverse strand, counting down.
GGTGGAAGTGGCAGTGGTTGGGATAGTTATCTAGTAAGCAGCAGAAAACTCGAGTCAGACACTGGACATGTACTGACATCCAAACTGTCTAGGTGAAAGTGACTGTGTTGGAATAGTTGTCTAGTAGGCTACATAAATATAATTCTCAGCTAGACATGTACTTACCTCCCTCTTGTTGAGATAAAAGTGATTGTGGTTGAAACAGTTGTATAATGAGCAGTGGGACTGTAACTCAATCCAAACACTTGACCCTATACTTACCAACCTTCTGTTAAAGTGGAAGTAACAGTGCCTGGAATTGTTGTCAAGTCAAGAATTACAAGCCGCAAGGTCGCAAAGTCGGGTCAGGTAAGATTACATTGATATCAATACCATGAGTCACAGCCTCAGTGGCATGCAGCCCAATCAAATATTGCATGCTCAACTGAAGTGAAAGTTCTTAGATATATGCTATTTTGTTCAGTCATTGTCTGCTGTCAAATGTGTGTTGCCTGTCATTTCAAGTACCATTTTTTTACATCTTCCTTGTAACCACATAAAAGAAGTTAAATAAACTGGACAAGAGTTTTTAGTTCTAACCCAATTAAGAAGAAATCCCTTTTTACACTGTGTGCTGTAAATTTGTGTTGAAAATTGTAATTTATAAATTGCAAGTTCTTCTCAGCAATTATCAAATAATTATCAATACTCGTATTTATCACCTGATTGACTCTGTCAAATTATTTTGATTGAGTGTTCCATAAATTTCATAAATTTACCACCAACATTAAAGAATGTTTATGACATGTTCATGTCTTTAGTTCATGTCTATAAGTATATAATATGCCGTATGCATTTCAGTTTTATAAGGATATTAAGAACTCCATAAATACCTTATAATTCCTGGACAAACAGAGATGTTTTGTACATTTATTATTTTGAGTGATCTCCCTTGGAATGGCTGTACTCGTATCTCTCACTTCCAGCGGTAAAAGTTTGGTAAAATGTTTTAATTTTGAGTGGTCTCCCTTGGACTTGGGTTGCTAATATATCTCACTACCATTTCCAATAATAAAATGTTGTTACTAATCCCTGAATGATGTGAATATGCCATGAGGTTGGATTAATCTATATCCTGATCAGACTAGAATATTAAATATACCAATAGTCTGGTATAGAAAATAGTAACCTAGGCTTCAACTCAAATTCCTCATGCGTAATACTAGTATGCTTACTTTGTTTAAACATATTATAATTTGTGTATCATACACTAGTATGAGAGAAACATTTGTTTGTTCTCCCTTTCTTTTGTTTGATTCACATTCTGAAGAAGTATTTGAACTTACATGTTAGTAAACAAAATTTGAAACAAATAATAACACATTCTGTCACAGAATAGTATTTTTTATACCGTCTTGCTTTACTGTTTTACCGTAATATATTTTTACAAGAATTTAGCATTATTTATATTCAATTATATTTCAATGTTTCTTATGGGCTTTTATGGTAGTCTTATTCATTTAAATATTATATAAAAAGCCTATGTGTAAGCAGTGATACATGTATTGTAAAATAAAAGACCCTGATGTGTGTGATGTTAATTGAAACTAAAGGTAGACTTAAACATTACTCTAAGAGGGATTGTCAGGAATGTTAAATACTGAGAAACATGCTGAGGATCATTCAATCATTGTGTAACCCCTCGAAAGTGATCTAAATGTATGTAAGTTGAAGTGGGGTGTTACAAAAAAAGAAATTATTTTCATTGCCCAACGGTTGTGCAGTTGCAACCCTTTTGCCCTGAAAATGAATACAAACATTATAGTGTAATGGTACCAGTACCTAGCATGTCAGACTGTGACCATTGTACCAGTACATACAGACTGAGACAATGCTTTTGTAACCCATTGGGAAAAGAACTGGTAAGAGCCCAATTTGGAAAATTATGCGAGAAAAACCCAGAAATTTGGAAAATGTGTGTATTTGATTTGTTTGCTCCCAAATACTTTAAATTGATAATTAAATGTTGTTAAGTTGTCAATATTATATTTACTTAGGTTCAAGCCATAACGCTGCATAAGAAAACTAGTTAAAAGTTGCAGTTGCATTGTTATTTTAGTTTTCTTTAATTGGGATATTTTTTGACAGCAATTGGGAAATTTGTAGTTTTTTCCTTACTGGATAAATGCCATTGTCCGGTACTTTATATAAAAAAAATCGCTGCAATGGTACCAGTAATGTAGTATGTCAGGTTGTGAAAATGGTATTGATATGTCTTATGTTAGACTGTGACAATAATACCTGTACATAGCATGTTAGACTGTGAAAATGGTACCAGTAAGTAACAGTTCAGACTTTGACAATGGTACCAGTACGTAGCATGTCGGGTACCAGTACGTAGCATGTCAGACTGTTACAATTATATCAGGACGTAGCATGTCTGATGGTGACAATGGTACCAGTGCTTAGCATCAGATCTAAGACTATGATAATGGTACCAGTATGTGACATGTCAGACCGTGACAATGGTACCAGTACGTAGCATGTCAGACTGTTACAATTATACCAGTTTTGAGCATGTGATACTGTTACAATTGTGTCACTTCGTAGCTTGTCAGACTGTTACAATTATACCAGTATGTAGCATGTGAGACTTTGACAATGGTACCAGTACATAGCGTCTGAGACTCTAACAATGGTACCAGTACGTAGCATGTCAGACTTTTACAACGGTAACAGTCCGTAGCATGTCAGACTGTTACAATTATGCCAATATGTAGCATCTGAGACTGTGACAATGGTACCAGTGCGTAGCATCTGTCAGACTGTGACATTGGTACCAGTACGTAGCATGTCAGACTGTTACAATGGTACCAGTCCGTAGCATGTCAGACTGTTACAATTGTACCAGTACCTAGCATCTGAGACTGTGACAATAGTACTAGTAGGTAGCATTTGAGACTGTGACAATGGTACCAGTGCTTAGCATCTGTGACTGTGATAATGGTACCAGTATGTGGCATGCCAGACTGTGACACTGGTACCAGTACATAGCATGTCACACAGTTAAAATTATACCAGTATATCTTAGAAGCAAGTGAGACTCTGACAATGGTACCAGCAGAGGGCCAGATAAGATGCGTATTTGCGTAAAATACGCATGAAAAGAAAGAAAATACGCATGACTTAAAATTTTGTGGAGTAAGAAAACTCTTGGCCAAATTTGGATTACGCATCGTGTACAAGTTCAATGCGTATTAGCCGTGTATACATGCATATAAATTCATGTAAACATGACTAATTCCCACCATTGTGTCCACACCGGTAAAAACTTAGTGACATCACCATCTTTGAATAGAATGTGGTTCCCGATCGAATTTACTCCTCAGTCAGAACGGCATCATTTCATTTTGGCACACGATAAAGGCCGATGTTGACTAAACCCGCTGCATTGTTGAGAATCGATATATGCTTATGTTGAAAACTGTTGACATCACATTCGATAAAACGCGAATTGCCCAACTTCAAGCATATAATTTTTGCTATCAGTTCATCTCTTGTGTGGTACTATGGAAAAACTTTTTCCTTCAAGCACTTTTAAAATGGCAGCCGAAATACACATATAATAAACAAGTTATACGGATACCACACGCTTACCATTCAGACTAAGCACATGTTTAACCTGATAGATATATTGAAATCTGGTTTGCAATCAATGAATCCACTTGAATCATTATGTAATGCGAAAACTTGCTGCTTGTTTATTTTTCATATGACCGTCACGATCTGTGCTGTTCTGACCGGCATTCTCTGTCCCGAAAGTGCTTAACTTTTTGTGACGTATGGCGCAGTGTCTGCATGTGTTAGTGTTTAAATGTCATGTAAATAAAACAAAAAGTAATGGCGAGCCAGTTAAAAATGGTAGATTCTTTCAAGTCGACATCGTCAGTAGTAACATCAGAAAAAATAGTACGCCCTAATATTAACAGTATATTAACAGATGTTATAAAATCGGTGCAGAGAAAGAAACATGACGGAAATAAGGTCACAGACAAGACTATTTCTAACTGGAAAGAATGTTTCCCGTGGCTCAAAATTGAGCCACTGTGTGCTAAACAGTGGCTTTCTAAATCAAGACGGAAAAAGATATTAATGGCTGCTTATAAGCCAGGGGCAAAAAAACCCCATAAAAACTGTTAAATAAAACAAAAGTGATTGCTTAATTGTGTACAAGACTGCTTGTTATAGCGAGTTAACAGTACATGTAAGATGTATTATTAATTCTGAACATTTGAACATAAATACTCCTTAAAATTATCGGATTTTGTCAGACGGTGACACTGGTACCAGTGCGTAACATGTCACACTAAGACAATGGTACAAGTTTGTAGCTGGTCAGACGGTGACACTGGTACCAGTCTGAACATGTCAGACTGAGACAATGGTACTAGTAAGTTTGTAGCTGGTCAGACGGTGACACTGGTACCAGTGCTTAACATGTCAGACTGAGACAATGGAACTAGTTTGTAGCTGGTCAGACGGTGACACTGGTACCAGTGCGTAACATGTCAGACTGAGACAATGATACTAGTTTGTAACTGGTCAGACGGTGACACTGGTAACAGTGCGTAACATGTCAGACTGAGACAATGGTACTAGTTTGTAGCTGGTCAGACGGTGACACTGGTAACAGTGCGTAACATGTCACTGACTGAGACAATGGTACTAGTTTGTAGCTGGTCAGACGGTGACACTGGTACCAGTGTGTAACATGTCAGACTGAGACAATGGTACTAGTTTGTAGCTGGTCAGACGGTGACACTGGTACCAGTGCGTAACATGTCAGACTGAGACAATGGTACTAGTTTGTAGCTGGTCTGACGGTGACACTGGTACCAGTGCGTAACATGTCAGACTGAGACAATGGTACTAGTTTTTAGCTGGTCATACGGTGACACTGGTACCAGTGCATAACATGTCAGACTGAGACAATTGTACTAGTTTGTAGCCGGTCAGACGGTGACACTGGTACCAGTGCTTAACATGTCAGACTGAGACAATGGTACTAGTTTGTAGCTGGTCAGACGGTGACACTGGTACCAGTGCGTAACATGTCAGACTGAGACAATTGTACTAGTTTGTAGCCGGTCAGACGGTGACACTGGTACCAGTGCTTAACATGTCAGACTGAGACAATGGTACTAGTTTGTAGCTGGTCAGACGGTGACACTGGTACTAGTGCGTAACATGTCAGACTGAGACAATGGTACTAGTTTGTAGCTGGTCAGACGGTGACACTGGTACCAGTGCTTAACATGTCAGACTGAGACAATGGTACTAGTTTGTAGCTGGTCAGACGGTGACACTGGTACCAGTGCGTAACATGTCAGACTGAGACAATTGTACTAGTTTGTAGCCGGTCAGACGGTGACACTGGTACCAGTGCTTAACATGTCAGACTGAGACAATGGTACTAGTTTGTAGCTGGTCAGACGGTGACACTGGTACCAGTGCGTAACATGTCAGACTGAGACAATTATAATAATGATGCTAAAAAGGTATAGCTTGGGGATATAGGTTCTTTTATCAGCAAAATCTTGCAAACTTGTTAGCAAGCACCAAATGAATGTACCTTAACATGCGCTCTTTCCAAAAAACCCGTTAGCCACCAAAAAAAATAACATGGTGGCCTTTTTTTCCAAAATGGCAGCCGCATAATTGTGTATACAGTTTTTATTGAAAATCAAGGTATTTGCACTAGAAGACTTATGAAAACAAACATTATTCAGATTGCTTTGTTGTTAAGAATGTTTACAATATACAATTTATTCTTCTTTGACATTTAGATGTGAAATATTGTACATTTGTATTGAAATTATTGCAATTTGCACAATAATTGTGAACCACATATGTAAGTATTTATCACAATAAAGTTATAATATAAAGACAATACACACACATGTATGGCACACATAAACATCTGTGTTAAAACATGTTGAATAAATAAGTATATATAGCATTTAAAAAAAACTATTTTATACCCAGGGGTGCGCTTATTATGGATTTATTGGTGTCAATTGTTGGACAGTACCTTCCAAAAAATAAAAATAACACAATATAAACCACAATCATCACCTTTGTCATAAAGACTAGTTTGAACTTGATTATTAATAATAGTTGATTGTAAATCTAGAGGTGCAACATCATTACTTGAAGACTTATATTTATTGACTCTAAGTTATGTGTGATCAATCTTGTTTACTGACTTTTAATTGAGTTTGAAATACAAGCAGGGTTATTCAGAACTTCTCTCCTTATAATGTATATGAACTTTCTTTATTCACATATATTGTTTAAGGATTGTTGGGTGTTTTACTATGGTATGGTTAAACACATGATCTAAATAAGACATTTACTGGCACTTTATTGTAATTGGTACTGTTTACATACGACCTACAATCAATGCAGAGTATGAAAACTCATAGTCCGAAGATTGCTTTATATTGAATATGTAACTTGGCTGATAAAATGGCAATCTATATTGCAACTATCTTAGTTTGAGATAAATAAATGATATAAACACTCGTCAATAGACTGTATCAAGATAAATCCGGATAAAACCCCAAACACGTGTTGTTGACGTCTTAGCATTTGACCTGTATATGCATATCAGGTGATTTTAAATAATCAGGTGATTTGACAACATGCGATCATTCATGTGACGAGGTGACCTAAACATAAGATAATTCAAATAGTATCTGTGTTTTAGATATTCAATTTATAGAACACGGGATAATAAAATCAAGGTGTCATTTTCTATACCATGTGATATTCAGATAAAGGTTGCAAGCTATTAGCCAAGTCAGCATTTAATGTCGTGCATGGATATCCAATCGTTTTACTGATTTGCCGTATACAAATGACACGCTGACCCCAAAATATAAAACCTAGTGAACAAGTTAAAAATAACGTTACGACTCAATTTTCATGAACTCGCAGTAGGGGTAACCCCGGTTGTTACGTTACTTTTCAGTCAAAGTCTAGTATCGTTCTATTTGCGAAAACAAAACCATATTTTTCAAAACTAAACATATTTTAATCAATCAATGTAAACATGAGTTTATTTAAATTTATTGACCTTGAATGAAGTGTCCTAAAATGTGTTAATCGCATCTTGCGAATGATAGGTGACACGCTTGATTCAATCATCACTGGATACTTCTAGGTAGCAATTAGCTGCTGATAATATCAGCTTGATATACAGAAAACATACCTATGAAAGTAGATTCGTGTATTTCAATACATTTAAATAAACATGTGTTTTAACGTTTAGTTGTGTATTAATAGACTGAAAGGAGGTATGATTCTTGAACTTCCGTAAAATACTCTACATCAATATAATATGTTTGAGATTTTGTAATATCTTCAATACCGTTTACGTAGTTGTTCACAAACAAATGGAAATAATAACTACAAATGAAAAAGTATACGTACTGAGGTACCAGTAAACCTATTGTAAATACTTGTAAATTAAAGAAATTGAAGAGGTGTGATCACAAAGAAGGCACAGGGGGCAAAAGTACGTTAATAGACTCTGGAAAAGTGGCATGCATAACTTAGTGACAAATCTTTAAAAACAGACATAATAATACGCACACACTTAGTATTGCTAGTGGGAAATTTCAACACAAAATATGTATACAAACCGTTTTTTTTGTTAAACAGTCAATCTTATGGATGCGACCACTTGTATTAAGCGACCTTTGTCTTATGCGACCATTTTGAAATCCCACGGAGCTTTTTCGCGATATAATGATATTGTATTAAGAGACTTTTGTCTTACGCGACCAGCGGCCGCTGATTTTTGTGTATTTTGATGTCCGAATCTTGAATTAAGCGACCACAAGGAGGTAAAAGTGGTTAATCTATTGATCTTTCAGGGACAAATCTGTGTTAATTGTTTATCTAAGCCGATAAGATGTACTGGTACACATCTGCTTTGTTTTCACACCAACCATTATGATTATGCTTTGTCTCGTTGACCGATTCTGACTGGTATTGTTGTAGACTGCGTATCAATTTATTTAGTTGAATTTTAGTGGAACGTATAACGCACAGTCTACAGCTTAAATAGTTTACTATGTGGAACGTTAAGAGACAACGCCGATTTTTCTCGAGTATAGATAACAGGTGCAGAAACAATGCACTGTAACAGGTGCAGAAACAATGCACTGTACGCAACAAACATTTCCTGAGAAGTACGGAAAATAAACTATTAATCGGCAACATCTGTCGAAATCCATACATTACCAATTTGTAATTATGTTAATTAGTAGATATTTGTTAGCCAATCACATTGTTATTTTCTTAATAAATTTTCCAATCAGGTCTGTTTGTTTGTTTTCAATTGACGTTTTTTTATTTTTTCAGCTCATTATGTATCATAGTCGAGTCAGATTTCCTTAAGCGTACATGCAGAAATTAAAATGTCAAAACGAACAGTGTTAACGTTGAACGAGAAAATTCGGGTTTTGGACGTAAAATTGCAGATGAGTTTGGAGTCGGTAAAACTCAAATTCAGAACATTCTTAAGCGTAAAGCCGAGCTGCTTGAAGACGTGGTAAATAATGTGTCAGGTGGAAAAAATTTCCTTGTCTTTGTTGTTTTTGCAAATAAATATGTACACACAGATCATTTATAATAAATGAAAATTTATAATAAGTGAAAAAATAAAACACATTATAAGTAAAATATTGTTTATGTATTGTGTTTATATTCATTTTATTATAAAAGTTAAAATCATTGTTGACGAAAGAGATTATCCTTCATATAGATTAAAATTGGGGGTAAGCATTCTTCCAGAATGGCCTTTTTTATTTAAAGAACATTTTATTAAGAGACCACTTTTGATTACTCCCTTAAGTGGTATCTTAATACAAGATTGACTGTACTTCTCATATTAAGGATACATATTTGACAGTATTCATTGGGTTGAATTCCTAGATGTGTATTATTTTGTTTTCTATCCCTGTGTGCATTGCTATCAATCTTTCACATATTCTCAATGACTTACTTTCACAATATTATTACATGGGACACTTGCAATAATCAAACTCTCACCTATATGACACCCATGGTCGTTAAACGAATGTACTCATAAAAGCTCCAATCATTCAAGATGAACAAGGCAGAGTTAACGGGTATTTCAGAAAGAACTCAGCGGAAATCATCATTATCAGCATCAATCCCTTGACCGGTTTGGCAATTTTGGGGGGCGGAGAGTGAGAAAAGCCGATAAAAAAATTCTCCTCGAGTCAGGTCTGCTGTGTGCTGCTGAAAGTAATTTATTCATCGGAAGGGATGTCCATTTCTTTCTTCTGACGGCCTCGATGTTGACCTCCCTCTAGCATGCCCTGGGGAACCGGCTTGCACAGAGAGTCGTGTCTGGTCACGTGTCCAAACCAAGCCAGCTTTTGTTGTATGACAGTCGCAAGTAAGGCCTCCTGTGGACTAACGAGTGTTGCAGTCATGTTCATGAACGTACTATTTGGTCTTGTGCTCCCTGAAGGAGATACTAAGCAGTCTTTGGAGATATTTATGTTCACATGCCAGTATCCTGCGTTCTGTATCCGCGTAAAGGGTCCAGGTGTCGCAGCCGTAGAGTAGGATGAAGACTACGAAGAAATTGTAGAGCCTGCACTTGGTGGGGAAGCTGATGGATCGGTTTTTTAACAACCTGCTCATTCTTATAATCGCTGCAGTCACCATGACAATTCTTTTTCGGACCTCAGCGGTACTGGTACCATCCTTGGACAGGGTTGGCTCAATTACTTGAAGGTGGCCACTTCTTTTTGCTTCTGGCCGTTCATGGTGATGTCTGCACTTGTGTTCGTCGTGCTCTTAACCATGATCTTCGACTTCTCCATGCTGACCTCTATCCCGTATGCTCCTGCCCTGCCATAGAGTATGTGGGTGAGATCTTGAAGTTCACTGCTGGTGCCACTCATGGGGTCAATGTCATCAGCGAATCTCTAGTTAAAGATGGATCTTCCAACGGTGCAGATAGAGGTGTGATGGTAATAGAGAGTCTCCAGCATTATCTTACCTTTTGAATGTAAAGGTTGAGCAGGACGAGAGAGAGCAGACAACTCTGACGAACGCCCAATGATGTCCTGATGAAGTTCCTCTTCTGTCGGTTGAGAAGCACTGCGGTGCTGGCGTTTCCCTAGATTCTTGAATGGCTTGCACCAGACCTTCGTTAATGTTGAATGCTCTAATAACATGCCATAGCTCATCATGTCACACGCGGTCGAAAGCTTTTTTAAAGTCAATGAAGTTGTGAAAATGGTCACGTTGATGCTGCAGGTGTTTCTCAATGATGATGATGAAAAAAAAGATCTGTTCCACCGTGCTCCACCCAGCTCTTAATCCGGCCTGCTTTTGGCTAGCAGTTCCTCTGCCATACGTTTCAAGTGATTAAGGATAATGCGTGGCATGGAATGACTGATGAGGCTGCTAGTGCGGTTATTCTTAGAACAACTTAAGGTTGCCCTTTTTCAGTAGGGGTTTGACCGGTGACGGGGTTCCCTCCTTGGGCCACTGCTTTTCCTACCAGATATTTTGGCATAGTACCGTCATTGCTGCTGTCGTTGCATCTCCTCCGTGCTTAATCAGCTGGGAAGGGACGTAGTCCACTACAGGGGATTTTGCTGGCTTAAGACTACTTCTTCCTCAGACTACACACTGCCTGGAAATCAGCGGATCCGCAAAACATCGCAACCATGGCATTTCTGATTACAAATCTGTGTATGCAGCGTGATAAGGCAGCTTAGGCACGACGATGCTAATGCCTCGACGGAAATGTGCAGATTATACAAATCATTAGCCAAAATACCACAAGTTGTTCCACATTTAATGAAACTAAGGCAATCGAAGGCGCATAACTGCATGTAACAATATATCATATTTGTCATATGCAAACATGCACTCATCTTCTTCTGAATGCATATGACAGCAAAACAGGAAACTGTTTCATCTATCATAACCGCATACTTTGCAAGCTCATTGCTCATTTTGAATTCGTATCAACACCGACATTTGCAAAGTTTCATTAGAATTTCTAAACAAATGAATTTGCGTTGGATATGCTATTGCTTTTATATAACGGGTTCAGCAAATTGCGATTCAGTTCAATCTTGCATCTGCACTCTATCAATAGTGTAAAAAGCGTTCCATAAAAAACTTCTTCAATCATGAATATCGTTTAAAGAAATTCTCTGCATCGCCCAATATTTTTTGCAAAACAATCATCCATTGAAAAATGTGTTCACACATGCACGCATGCAATTAATAATGTGACCTGCACGCATGCAATTAATAATGTGAACTTCATTTAACTTCACTCAGAGACGAACAATAATTATTGTCCTTCTTAGACTGAAACAATGAGTGTGTAATGGGTAAATGCCAATAATCATACCATCAGTGTGTTTATTTACAAGTATGACCATCCTAGATACATCTTGTCTGTATTCTGTATCAGTGTTGATTCCTAAAGTTGAATGTCATAAACGAAGTCAAAAATAAAATATATGATCGTTCATAATCCGATTTTAAATCCAATCAGTTCATGCTTTTGTTTAAAATCCTAACATGGTGAGCTAATTGTTTGGATTCAACTCTAGTTTTAGTTTGTTGTTAATGGAACTTTCGTTGATATTTGCATTTACAATCGCTTAAGAAATAATAAAATATACAAAAATGCATTCAAGTTGATATCAGTCAGTAAGGTTTTTAATATCAAAATAAGATACAATATTGTATTGTTCTTCATGTAACTAAGCTTTAATTTTAGAAAATGTTTAGAGGAATCAAAGTTCATAGTTTTAAAGTTTGAAGTCATTTTTGTCACACAAACTGAGGCTGGCTGTTGCAATATATATATATATAACTCTAAGCTCTACAAGCGTTAATTGTCACATATACTAATACTCATGTCTAAAATACCCAAATAATACTAGTTTAAGATAAACCCAACTTGGACATCAAAACTGAGACCGGAAACGGCTGCCATCTTGAAAAAAAATCGACGCCATCTTCCATCTTCGGGTGGCTCAAAGGTTTTATTGAAAACGCACATCAAACTTAGTTTTTATACCAAATTGCATGTTTCCTTGCTGATTTTTTAAATTATTTTTCATTTTTATATAAGCTGCCCAACTTGTTCACATAAACTGAGACCAGAAATGGCGGGCATCGATCTTGTACCTGGACGCCATCTAGAATTTTTTTCTTACTAAAGGATTTATCAAAAGTGTGTATCAAACTAAGTGTTTATACCAAATGTCATGCTAAATTGAAGATTTGCACAGTTTTTACGCATAGTTGCTTAAGATATACCCAACATGGCTGTATAGGTCATAAAACACCAAATGGTTTCCCTATATAATTCAATGTAAAAGCGACAACTTTGAGCGAAAATAAATGCAACATTTTGCACATAGAGACCCCCATAACCATACCTTTTCTTAAAGGCCATTCTAAGCGGAATCGATTTATGCAATAAAAAAGATATGTCATGTACAATGCAAGAAAGAACTTGACACAAATCAAAATCGACTGTTTTTGCAACTTTTCTTTTCGGCCGTTTCTTAGTGGAATGTAACCTTTTCTAGTGCAATGGTTTACTATAGTCTTCAAGTGTATCATATTTCAGGGATTCAGTAGTGAACACCTATTCATGCCCTACCATTATCTCCGCAAGATAACACCTGAATAATGGTAAAAAGTGTAAAACATGCCTTCCTGTCAACTATGATATTTTTTTAGAGAGTACAGCCCTACATGAAGCGTTCATTTAGTGTATTGTAACCTATAAGACAACGTTTACTGTTAACATCGCGAAAAATAAGCACTTCTCGATACTTATAAACCTATTTTCTATGTGCGTGCCAATTTTCAGACCGATCTTTCACGTAGAAATACTTGAAAATGCATTTTATTATAACGCCTGATAAGCCATGAGGCTTTCGCGTTCGGAGCTTTGATTTATAACGGGCGTTCAGGCGTAAAACGATTACCCTAAATAATTACAATCGGTCAAAATACTGGAATATTGTTACAAGCTATGTAGAAAAAGAAGTAAACAACTATTAAAACGTGTTCATGAGCTCTTTCAGCACAAATTGTTGCGATTTGAGATGCTCAAGACGAGTTTTTGTACATTTTTTTTCTTATTTTCCTCTGATAACGTATTTTTTTCTTAAAAACTCACGATGCTCCTTTAATTCGTGAAACAAACGCATTATTCCGTGAAATTTGCCAAAACGCATCATATCTCACTAAAAAAATGATGATTTTCTGTAAATACAGCTTCTTTGTGACTAGGCCTGGTTTTGCGTTTAGGTCATAATACACCAAATGGTTTCCCTATATAATTCAATGTAAAAGCGACAACTTTGAGCGAAAATAAATGCAACATTTTGCACATAGAGACCCCCATAACCATACCTTTTCTTAAAGGCCATTCTAAGCGGAATCGATTTATGCAATAAAAAAGATATGTCATGTACAATGCAAGAAAGAACTTGACACAAATCAAAATCGACTGTTTTTGCAACTTTTTTTTCCGGCCGTTTCTTAGTGGAATGTAACCTTTTCTAGTGCAATGGTTTACTATAGTCTTCAAGTGTATCATATTTCAGGGATTCAGTAGTGAACACCTATTCATGCCCTACCATTATCTCCGCAAGATAACACCTGAATAATGGTAAAAAGTGTAAAACATGCCTTCCTGTCAACTATGATATTTTTTTAGAGAGTACAGCCCTACATGAAGCGTTCATTTAGTGTATTGTAACCTATAGATTGAATTGGAAATGGCGGCCATCTTGAAAATGGCCGCCATTTTGAATTTTTGAGTGCCTAATGATTTCTATCAATTGTGCATATCAAACTGAGAGTTCATGCAAAATTTCATGCCTGCTTACAGATTTGCAAGATTTTTATGTTAATTCTCCTAGCTAATAATGGAAAGAATTGTTGATGCAATCAATTTATGCTAAATATAAATGTGCTGAAGACATTAAATGATGACACAGTAGTCAGGGCGGGTATTCATAAAGCACCTAAGGATTAAGGAGAAAATTTCCTTAGTTATCAAACAATTTTCCTAAGGTAAGGATTTCCTTAACTTTCGTATTCAAAACGTACCTTTAAGGTATCACCTAAGGTAAGATTTTTCCTTAAATACTTAGGGGAAATTTATGTGTTTTCGTTTCTTAAATAATTCTTAAACTTGATAGTTCACTCAGAAATATTACTATATTTAGTAACATGACGCTAGGAAGAGCTCGCAAAATGGCGGAACACTTTCACTGAACAAATGTGTAGTCACAATAATTCGTAATATTTCACGTGGTGGATAGCTAATTAATAAAACAAGTGCATAATGTATGAGGTTTACGCTTCCGGCATTTGTCGAAACAGTTGTCTCAAAATGTGTGTATCGATTTTATGCTGTTGTCGTTGATCTCTTTTGCAACAACAAACGTATCACACATTTTCATGATTTTGACAAAACACGTAAGTACTGTAAATGCAGGAAAAAGTTGAAAAAAATGGCGAAGCAGAGAGCCCCGAATTTTGTAATTCAGGAAACTGTCCTTTTCGCACAATTGATGGGCGAGGACTATAGAAACTTTGGAATTTCCTGATATAAATTTGACTGACAGATTACGGTACCAGTCGTAAGTTTTGTTATTATGAAAATTCAATGATTTCCCAAAAAATAATAATTACCAATTGGCTTTGTTCTCTTGAATATGTATGTAAATATATTTATTGTCGATAATTTTATTCCTAAACTTTTTAACGCTATAATAAACAATATTTGAAGTGACTGCCTCACATAGCAAAAAATATAATTAAGCATTTTATTCATACATTCATGTTTTACTTGATAAAGAGTTCATTCAGATGATCCATTTATTAGCTCGGATGTTTTCGGAGAAAACCAGAGGTATTGTCATAGCCAGCTCGTTGTTGTTGTGTCGTCCGCCGGCGTCGTGCTAAAACCTTGACATTTTGCTCTACAATCAAAGTGCTTCTTACTACAACTTTGAAACTTCATATGTAGATGCACCTTGATGAGTTCTACACGCCACACCCATTTTTGGGTCAAAGGTCAAGGTCACTGTGACCTCTTTAGAAAAAAAATTCTGACAAGCTTTCGCAGCCAAGCGTGGCACCCGTTATGCGGTGCTCTTGTGATTGCATATATTGCATGCGTTTTCATATTGCTTATTATGAAGTTAGTGGAATCTTTTTTGAGTTTTAGGTATGAAAGTTAAGTGCACAGAATAATAAAGTATATTATTTAATTTTTATGAATTGAAATAATTGAATTTTTAATTGGTTAACAATAACATATTGAGGCAATGGTTGAATAAATGTTTCATCATTTCATGATGTAGTTCATTTGCACAAACATTTATCAAAAGCATTATAAAACAAGAGCTGTGTTTGTCAGAAAAAAATGCCCCCTACTGTGCCTTTTTTTTATACCTTTGACCTATAAGGATGACCTTGACCTTTCAGCAATCAAAATGTGCAGCTCCATGAGATTAACATGCATGCCAAATATCAAGTCGCTACATGTATCTTCATTATTCCAAAAGTTATGACCAAACTTTAACCAAGGTTAAAGTTTTGGGACAAAAATATGCAATGATATTTGACCTTGAAGGATGACCTTGACTTTTCACCACTCAAAATGTGCAGCTCCATGAGATACACATGCATGCCAAATATGAAGTTGCTATCTTCAATATTGCAAAAGTTATCAAACTTTAACCAAGATTAAAGTTTTGGGACAGAATGACAGACAGGCCAAAAACAATATACCCCCTCTTCTTCGAAGAAGGGGGCATAAAAACAAGATTTAACATATTCTGATAGTGATATTTAATATAGAAAGTCACAATTAAGTGTATAATTAAGAGTATATTTATGTAAAATTGAGGATACATGTATATGTTTGGCACTTTGTTGTATGTAATTCGAGATTTCATGCTCGATAAAGAAAGCCAGTGAAATTGAACACAAGTGTGAATATCTCATTGCAAAATAACATGAACAATTTCAAGTGCATGCTTTAAAACTGTCAAAAGGAATGTTTTCTTTTACGTTTTTCAATATATTTTTTTCTCACCTTTTTCCGTGTTTAGATTTATTATTCACCCAAAATATAAGACTGGGCCCTTTCCTCAAGTAAAAAAGGACAACTTAAAACACTGTAGTAAATGTTGATACATTCTTTAAATAAAATGTAACAAGTATGTAATGGAATCTATATAGCTTGCAATTATGACCAAATAAATTTGCCATAATCATTTGGCAATCAAAATAATAACTTGTTTACTTATTTCAATATTAACTTTAATAAAGATTACATGTACATATAAATGCAGTTCTTCCAACACAATCCGTTTTATTAAAAAGCAATGATAGATATATGTGCATTTCATTTTTATGCCCCCGGTAGGGTGGCATATAGTGATCGCACTGTCCGTCAGTCTGTCCATCTGAAATTCCGTCACACTTTGCGTTTAGGTTTTGCGTTTAGGTTTCGAAAAATGTGGAAAAAGGGGGCATATGTCATTTATGTTTTACAACATTTATGTTTGAAATTGTTCAATCTATAAACAAACTTTAAGTTGGTAAGTTTGTTATGCCATCTTAAAAAAAAACAATGCTGATATTTAAACATACAGACTGGAGGAGGATGTATTTTACATTGTTCTTTAGTGGTTCAATACAGAGTCGAGAATGCACACTTTAACTACTACCGTATACATGCGCTTATAAGACGCCCTAGCTTATAAGACGCACCCCGATTTCGACTTTATAATCGGTGGATTTAAGACTGACCCGCGTGTAAGACGCGGTCAAATTTTGCCGTATCATCGGCCGAAAAACGGCAGAATGTTGAAGAAAATCAATAAGAAACACATTGAGAATTTTCAAACTCGCGCTGCATACAATTAGTAATTCACGCAAGTCCGAAAAATAAAACAATCAAACAACAAAGTAAATAATATTTGTTTATTTCATGATATATAAGTAGGTTTTAATTTATTTTCAAGTATTATTCATACATTAAAAATAATTTTCAAATTAACACAATTTCTAACAATTGCGTATTTAATCAATTTGCCATAACAATTTCAAACATATAACGTTCGTAATTGATCGTATCAGTCATCTTAAAATCCTTCGAAATCCTCATCATCACTTTCACCAAACAGTTCGTAGAATTCCTCACTAGTGAGATTGTCATAGTAAACCCAGTAGCCGATATCATCATCATCATCGTCGCAATCACTAACCTTTGCACAGGCCGATACATCCTCAGAT